>NW_007251400.1:279629-363379 GCF_000164805.1 Carlito syrichta | reverse complement strand
CACTCACCTCAGCCTCCCAAAGCAAGATTTTACAGGCTGAGCCACTGAGCCTGGCCTATTGGGATGTTAACAGATATGATGCAAGAGAAAGCTTGAAGTGTGCTTTTGTAATGCAGCTTATCTTTCTTGCACTTCTGATATTCCCATGAGAACATTGTGTTGGAAGTCCTAGCTAGGACAAGTAGACAAGAGAAGGAAATCAGGGGTACCCAAATAGGAAAAGAGGAAGTCAAGTTATCCCTTTTGCTGGATAAAATCCTATAACTTGAAAATCCAAAAAAATCTGTCAAAAACCTGTTTGCACTGATAAAGGACTTTGACAAAGTCTCTGGGTACAAAATAAATGTGCAAAATACAGTTGCATTCTTATACACCAACAACAAGCAGGCAGAGAACCAAAAAAAAGCACAGTCACATTCACAATCAATAACCATACACAAAATGAAATAGTTTTGAATCTTCCTAACCAGAGAAGTGAAAGACCTTTACAATGAGAACGACAAAACACTGTTCAAAATCCAAGAATACACAAACAAATGGAAAAATATTTCATGCTCATGGATTGGAAGAATCAACATTGTTTAGATGTCCATCTTAACAAAGACAATCTACAGATTCAAGGCAATATCCATTAAATTACCAACATCATTCTTCCCAGACCTGGAAATGACAGTACAGAAATCCATATGGAAACAAACAACCACGAATAGCCACAACAGTCCTTAGCAAAAGAAACAAAGCAGGAGGTATCACACTACCGACTTCAAACTTTGCTATAAGGCTACAGTAATAAAAACAGCCTGGTATGGGTACAAGAATAAGCATTTACACCAATGGAACAGGATAGAGATTCTGGAAGCAAACACTCAATTTCTCAACCAACTCATCTTTGACAAAACTTCCAACGACAACCACTGGGGAGAGGAAAACTTTTTCAGTCAATGGTGCTGGGAAAGCTGGCTGATCACAAGCAGAAGATTGAAACAGGACCTCTACCTATCACCATACACAAAAATTAACTCTAAATGGATCAAAGACCTAAATGTAAAACCTCAAACTATAAGAATCTTAGAAAATGCAGGAGACACCCTTATGGAAATTGGAACCGGCAACCAATCCTGATCAAAACCCCAAGTGCCCATACCATAAGAGATAAGATAGACAAACTGACAAGCTTCTGCAAAGCCAAAGAAATGATCAAGAGAGCAGGGAGATGGCCCACAGAATGGGAAAAAATATTTGCCAACTGTATACCTGACAAAGGCCTAACATCTAGGATCTATAAAGAACTCTAACATGCCGAAAAGAAAAAACAAATAGCCCCATTAAAAGGTGGGCAAAATAATGAATAGACACTTCTCAAAAGAAGATATACAGGCAGCCAACAGACACATAAATAAGTGCTCAGCCTCACTCATCATCAGAGAAATGCAAATCAAAACCACATTGAGATACCACCTAACCCCAGTAAGAATGACCGTCATTAATAAAACAAACAGCAACAGATGCTGGCGAAGTTGCAGAGAAAAAGGAATGCTTCTACACTGCTGGTGGGTATGCAAACTAGTGCAACCTCTTTGGAAGACAGTGTGGCGATTTCTGAAAGAACTAGAAATGAACCTTCCATATGACCCAGCAATTCCCCTATTGGGTATATACCCGGAGGAACTCAATTCATTCTACCAAAAAGGTACCTGCACATATATATTTGTTGCAGCTCTATTCACAATAGCAAAAACATGGAACCAGCCATGCTGTCCATCGAAGCTGGACTGGATAAAAAAAATGTGGTACATAATAATGGAATACTATGTAACCATAAAGAAGGACAAACATATGGACTTTGCAGCAACTTGGATGGATTTAGAGTCTATCATACTCAGTGATCTATCACAGAAGCAAAGAACAGAGTACCATATGTTCTCACTCATAAGGGGACCTTGAACGATTATCATAATACTATAAGAAAGAAATTGGCAGTAGTGGGAAACTGCCAGAGGAGGGGGCGTGGGATTGGCAGTTGAGGGAAACTGGCAGGGGAGGGAGGGGCACACCTCATCAACAAGGGTACCTGCATAATGAACATTTGTATACCTAGCTCTGAATTGTACCCCACATTTTTAAAATAAAGAAAAAGGAAAAAAAAGAGAGAAACATGAAAAAGAAGAAAAAATAAAAGTTCCCTCACATTCAAAACTTGGCTAACTGATACAAGAGGCCTATCTTTCAGCCTGTCCTGACTTTCAACATACCTTCCACAAAAAAAATAAATAAAAAAATACCTTCCTCACTATGCTTAATCATTTTTGTTTTTTTAAAGTGAGAGATGTGTGACTCTTCCTTTCACTTGAACAC
Organism: Carlito syrichta; assembly: GCF_000164805.1. Taxonomy (NCBI): domain Eukaryota; kingdom Metazoa; phylum Chordata; class Mammalia; order Primates; family Tarsiidae; genus Carlito; species Carlito syrichta. Next base: position 361,024 of record NW_007251400.1, on the reverse strand, counting down.
TTAGAGGCCATTCTAGAGTTATTAATTGACCTAATTTCAATATTGTTGTGCTTCATAGAATAGGGAAACCCAAGGAGAGGAAGAGAGACAGAAAATGGCCGGTTGTTGGAGCAGTCAGAACCCACACGTATCAATTAAATTAGCTGTCTTATGTGGGCAGCTCATTTAGTTTGTGGTGCCCTGAAACAATTACAATAGTAACATCAAAGATCACTAGTCACAAATCACCACAACAGATATAGTAATAATGAAAAAGTTTGAAATATTATAAGAATTCCCTAAATATAACACAGAGACACAAGATGAGCACCCGCTGTTGAAAAAGTAGCACCAATAGACTTATTCAATGCAGGTTGCCACAAATCTTCAATTTGTTAAAACAAACACACAAACAACCCCTTCCCCTCCACACACACTCTTTGTGAAGTATAATAAAACAAGGCGTGCCTATAATTGTCTGCATCTTATTCTGGTCCAAGAGATAGAAAAGGACATCAAAGGCATAAGGGATGGTGAGAATGCAGAGGTATCACCCTCTGGTGGTAGTAAGGGAGGGTTGGTATTCAGGTAACAGAGGTAGTAAGCTATACAGACAGGAGGGGGTGGTCAGAGGGCGGGATACATGGAGTTGAGATACCGAGGAGGTGCAGGTATTGGTGATGCCAAGGTCTAGATATCACGATGTGAGTGAGTGGCTGGTATAAGGGACAGAGTCATCGAAGGAGGGGAAGTCAAGGAAGAGGCCAGACCCAGGTTGTGATGGCAGACTAGTGGCCTTTGTGCTCAGGAGCTACTCCCAGACCATCGTTTAGTGTTATCAGATCTTGGTGCTGCTCTGCCCGCTTGCTACTTCAATTGGTGTCACTGGCTTTTGCCTCAACCTTGGTTCCTAAGTTCCAGCCCTACTGAGTACTCCGGTCCTTCCTAGGACTGGAGACGTGCCTTAAGGTCCAGGGCATTTGACTATGACACCATTGTCTTTGGAGAAGATTCCTGGCCAATGCTTACCGTCATCCTGACCTAGGTCTTGCTTCTGACTTCCTGCCGGCGTTTTCACCACTAGGAGGAGCCTGACCACTTTCCCCTTGGATTTTGTAGCTTTGACAGGTGGCCCTCACCCCTAAAGCTGCTGTGATACTCCTTCTGGGCCTCCTGCACCTCCCACAACTTCAGAATCAGCTTTGGCAGGTGGGTAGATTCCCCCAAGATTCGGTTCTCATGCTAAATCCCCCTACCTTTCTACCTGTTGCTGAGGCTTTGAATCAGAGAACTGAGTTATGAAAATACTACTGAAGGGAAGATCCACAGATGGAGACAGTAAAAGTAGCAAGTACTAGTCACATAGCATACCACATTGTGTCAAGTAATCCTATGTCCAACTCCAAATCCTGCATACATACAGTTTCTTCTCACAGATACTTGTAACATATCTTTTTTGGTATATAGGTAAAAGCCAAGCTCTATGTTAAACTTTCTGGCAAGGGAGTCATGAGTTAAATATAAAAAACATGATATAAAGCAGATATGGCTTTTCAAAGTTACTGTAAGTTTTTAGAGCTAGAATAATGGTAAATTTTAAAGGAAAAAAGAATGTCAGTGATCATTCGACAATACTGAGAATGAAAGCCCTCTACTTGGCACATAAAAAGAAGCTGCAGTCCACTAGTAATCGGTTAGAAATGAAGAGAGAAAAAATACTCATTTTATAGTTGTGACAAACCTATAAAATTCTTTGGAATAAATTTTAAAAGGCAGTTATAGGAGCCATACAAAACAACCTATAAAATCTTTCTGGAAGATATAAAATAAGATCTACATAAACTGAGAGACATGCCATGTTTTGAATAGAAGGGAGACTCAATATAAATTCTTCCCAAATAAGGAAGATTAATATGCTTCCATTACTACCTGAATTCCAATTGACTTTTAAAGTTTATACAAAAATTATTTTAGCATCAAGAAAGAAGATTAACTATCTAAAAGTGACCGATATTTTTTTAAAAGAAGGGTTGAGAGAGCCTTGCCTTATCAATTATTGAAATACAATATAAAATGACTATATTCCAGACAGTTTTAGCACAGGACTGGAAAAGTTGATAGGAAGGATAGAATAGCAAGCCAAAAAACAGACCAAAATGCCTAAGAACTTAATACATAAATGGACAAAGAGTAGTTTATATAATAAATGCTGCTGATTCAATTATTCATCCACCTACATAAAAAGTTATGTCCTCATCTCACATACACACAAAATATATTTCAGATGAATTGAAGACTTTAAATATTATAAATAAAAGGATAAATGATAAGAAAATAAAATGATAAAACAGTGATAACTCATTAGATGAATGTTTCGGAAGATATCTTTATTTTTTGGTACTGAGAGAATTTCTTTATAAAAACAAGAAATACAGAAAAACCAAAATCATAAAGTAAAGCAGATATGTTTGACTACATAAAAACATAAAAGGATGCAAAAGATATTACAGACTCCAAAAACAAACACAGTAGACTGGGAAAAAATATTTTGCAACATATGTAATAAGCAAGTTTTTCTTTGTTCCTCTTAATCACCTGGATAAGACCTTGGATAAAAAATATGGTTAGGTATTTCATAGGAAAGGAAATGAAAATTGCCAGTAAATATATGAAACAATGGTCAATGTTATTAATAGCTTGAAAAATTAACAAAAAATAAATAAAAGATTTCTTATTTTTGTCTTCACTTAGCAAAACTTTAAAAGAATCACAGCATTCAGTTCTGGTGAGGGTGCAGAAAAAGGGGCAAATATATATTATTTGTGAGTGTGTGTAGGTTATTATTAATAGTTTTAAAAAGTAATTTGGTAATTTCTATTAAAGTTAAATAAGCACAGACCTTTTAGCCGGGCTATCTCTCTTTTGAGATTTTATCCTAAAGATAAAATGTACCAATTGGTAATAATGTACCAATTTACAGGCACCTACTGTCAAGGATACTTATTGTAGTATTGTTTGTACTGGTAAAAATAAAAAATCTGTTTTTCTATTTTGTTTGTTTGTTTTGAGTCGTAGTCTCACTCTGTCGCTCAGCCTAGAGTTCAGTGGCACGATCACAGCTTACTGTAGCCTTGACCTCCTGGGATCAGGGGATTCTGCTGCCTCAGTCTCCCAAGTAGTTTGGATTACAGATGCATGCCACCACACCCAGCTATTTTTAAAAATTCTTTGAAACAAAGTCTCACTATGTTACCCACGCTGGTCTCGAACTCCTGGCCTCAAGCAATCCTCCCACCTCAGGCTCCCAAAGTGCTGAGATTACAGATTACGTGAGATACCATACCTGGATGTTTGTGTCTTGATAGAGGAATTATTGAAAAAATATTATATCTCTAGCTTATCCATACCAGGGAATGCTATACAAATATTCATAGAATGAGTTAAATCTATAGGTTCAGAGGGTATCCAACAGCTATTGATAAGTGTAAAAACAATTAGATAGTTTACTTATGCTTACAACATGATATATACTATTCCGAGCTGGTGTTGGTTTAATTAAGTCATTTAATCCTCACAGTAATTTTATGGAAAGTTTCTCTAACACCATCTCACAAAGGCAAAAATCAGGCCTCAAGATACTAAGTAACATTGTCGATTCAAGAAATTTGAATCCAAACAGTCTGATCTTAGAATCCATTTATGTAACCTCCATACTGAAAGTCATATTTCTGATATTTAGTCTAGTATTCTAAAAACAAACACAGACAGCCTTACATTTATGTGTATCTATCTCTTTGAGCACAGAAGGGAAAGGTATTAATTTTGGTTATTTCAGAGGGTGGAATTATAAGAGAAAAGATTGCTTATTAGTCATTTCTTGTTACATCTCTGTAATGTCTGATATTGCAAAAAACTCCTATAATTTTTAAAACACCTATAGAGCAACATATGTAATAAGCAAGTTTTTCTTTGTTCCTCTTAATCACCTGGATAAGACCTTGGATAAAAAATATGGTTAGGTATTTCATAGGAAAGGAAATGAAAATTGCCAGTAAATATATGAAACAATGGTCAATGTTATTAATAGCTTGAAAAATTAACAAAAAATAAATAAAAGATTTCTTATTTTTGTCTTCACTTAGCAAAACTTTAAAAGAATCACAGCATTCAGTTCTGGCGAGGGTGCAGAATTAAATTTAGGCCGGGCTTGGTAACTCAACCTGTAATCCCAGCACTTTGGGAGACTGAGGCGAATGAATTGCCTGAGCCCACGGGTTCAAGACCAACCCGGGCAATCGAGATTGCGTCTCTACAACAAAATTTTTTTTTTTTTTTTTTTGAGTTGGAGTCTCACTCTGTCGCCCAGACTGGAGTGCAGTGGCCGCTCCCGGCCACCGCAGCCTTGACCTGCTGGGCTCCGGTGATCCTTCCGCCTCAGCCTTCCGAGTAGCCGGAATTACAAGCATGCGCTACCACGCCCGGCTGATTTTTTGATTTATTGTAGAGATGAGGTCTCACTGCCCAGGTGGATCTCGAACCCGCAGGCTCAGGCAATCCACTCACCTCAGCCTCCCAAAGGCGCGGGATTACATCAAATTTTTTTTAAAAATTAGCCAGGCGTGGTAGCGCGCATCTGTAGTTCCAGCTACTTGGAAGGCTGAGACGGAAGGATCGCTGGAGCTCAGAAGGTCAACACCAGGGTGGCTGTGAGCGTGCGGTGCCACTGCACTCCAACCTGGGTGAAGGAGTGAGACTCCAACTCAGAAAAAAAAAACCACATTAAATTTAAAAATTGTAAAAGGGAGGAAAAAACATCTGGGAAAGTGATGCTGAATCCTGTGTCTGTTCCACTGCAAAGATGAAAAATGACTTAGTGTAAACTCTCTCATTTATTTATTCACTAATTCAACAAATGTTTATTGAACACCTACCCTGTTCCAGGTGCTGGGGACAGCAGTGAACAAATAGACACCAACTCCGCCTTCATGAAGTTTACATTCTAGATAGAGATAGACCATGAACAAATAAACAAGCATTTCAGATGGAGACAAGAGCTGGCTAAAAAATAATAAAGCAAGGTGAAGGACATCAAGAGTGAAGTATGAGTGGGTGGGTAGTGAGTTGCTGCTTGTTATAGCAGGGTCAGAGAGGATCTTAGTGACAAAGTGATATGAGTAGAGACTTGAAGACAATGAGAATAGCTTCCATATGAATAAGCCATGTGGATAACTGTGGGAAGAGTATGACAGCAGAGGGAACAGCAAGTGCAAAGGCCCTGAGGTCAGAGTATGCTTGGTATATTCAAGGAACAAGAAGGTCAATTTTGGGTGGCGGTGGGGAGGAAGAGATCATGGAAGGACCCTGTGGGGAAAGGCTTTAGCTTTTCCTCTAATTGATAGGGGAAGCCATGGAAGAATCTGGATAGACCAGGCATGATGTGGCTTTCTAATCTACTCCTTGAAGAAAAGATTATTTAGTTGGTCATTTCCAATTTAAAGGTAGTACAGGATTTGCCATTCATGCCACATAGACACTGCAGTGAGTGACCCCAAGAGCATTCTTTGGAAAGAGGATGTGACTTGGGAGAGTTTTCAGAGATGTCTCAGGGGGGAACCAGGTGGAATTCCTGAGAACAGTTCGGGAATCCCATGCTGGGCCCCAGCTGAATAGACCCCGCACGCAGAATGTACTGTTTATATGGTTTGCTGTGTGGTTATGTCATCCAGAGAACGAAACTTGGAAGACCGATGGGGACATTTTTATTCCAAAAGGGATTTTTGAAAATTATTTGTTTGGGCTGGGCTCGGTGGCTCAGCCTGTAATCCCAGCACTTTGGGAGGCCGAGGCGAGTGGATTGCCTGAGCCCGCGGGTTTGAGACTCACCCAGGCAACTTGGCGAGACCTCATCTCTACAGTAAATCAAAAAATTTAGCCGGAAGTGGTAGCACGTGCCTGTAGTTCTGGCTATATGGAAGGCTGAGACGGAAGGATCACTGGAGCCCAGCAGGTTGAGGCTGCAGTGGCCGTGAGCGTGCCACTCCACTCCAGTCTGGGTGACAGAGTGGGACTCCAACTCAAAAAAAAAATTATTTGTTTGATATTAAGTAAGGGGAAGGAGGTCCACAGAACTTAGTTAAGGCCTGTGCTCCCCCACCCAAAAAAAGGACAAAAAACAAAAACAGGATTTTGTTTTGTCAAGAATGCTCAAAACAATAGAGGGAGAATGATGCTGTGGGCAGAGGCAAGCTTAGTGTGTTAGGCTGAGTTTCCTAGAAGCAAATCTCAAGACAGAATTTATGTGAAAGTGATCTATTAGTATGGGTTCCCCAGGATAGTTCATGGAGGGCCAGGGAATGGGACTGGGAAGGGAAGGAGCCAAGCAATAAATGGGGCAAAGTACAAATGGAAACTGAATCCATCCCACATGGGAGCTGTGCAGACACACAAGCACGTCTCCGCAGGGAAAAGTTTGTTGGGCCTTTATGCATCCCACCTGTCAGTCACTGGTCAAGTAAGGGTGAGAACCAGGGAGGTAGCTCACACCTGCAATCCCAGCACTTTGGGAGGCTGAGACAGGAAAATCACTTGAGGCCAGGAGTTTGAGACCAGTCTGGTCAACCTAGCAAAGACCCTGTCTCTATAAAAAAATAAAATAAAATAAAATTAGCTGGACCTGGTGGCACATGCTTGTGGTCCTGGGTAGTCAGGAGGCTGAGGCGGCTGGATCACTGGAGCTCAGAAGTTTGAGGCTGCAGTGAGATATGGTTGCACCACTGCACTCCAGCCTGGGAGACAGAGCAAGACCCTGTCTCTAAAGTTTAAAAAAAAATGTGAAGAGAAAAATGTTAAATGTCCAGGTATGCATGTAGAGCACAGAGTGGGTCCCACTGAAAAACCCTGAGGGAAAAGATCTGGAATAAGGACATCATTTACTGTCAAAGTGGTCTTTGAAAACTAAGAGTGGAAAATGGAGCTAACTCTTTCTTTCGTGCTGTTCCAAACCGTCCGAATCCCACAGGAACATAAACCTTTACCTCAGATATAAGCCTTGATGCTTGAAAAGTAAAAGGTAGCTGCTTTCCGAGGCAGAAAAGACTGCCTCTAAAGCCCTTAGCAAAGCCATTCTTTCAAATGGAAGGGACAGGACCTGCCATTTTCTCTGATACCCGTTTTCCAAGTGCGCAGCTGTTCATCCTGATCTAGTTTGCTTCCAGCGTGCCTGACAGAAGCAAAAGTCACCAAGTAGTGGTCAAGGGTCGAGCCTGCTCTCAGACTTGCATGTTTTTTAAAAATTGGAAACACATTGTTTGTCTTCATATAAGATTTATTTTGCCTACCAAGAATGTATCAAAAAAAGACCCTGTGTTCAGAATGCCCCTAGTAGGACTAAAAGCCTGAGAATCAAAGATAGGGATGACATACTTGGAGGCTAGTGAGTATGTCAATGTACAATATCATAGCAGAGATAGGAAATTCACATCCTATGGATAGTTTTCTTAATAAAAATAATAAGCCAATACCACACACCGCCCATCTGAAGTAAGATGACAGGACTGGTTCAAGAGCATTTTGAGGAACTGGATGTTTACGGGCACATAGGAATAATATAATGATAGAATACAACTGCTAAATCAGATACAAAATCGTTGATGTTTTCTTACTGAGCAAAAATATTTGCACTTCTACAGAAAAAAAAAATCTTTGTTAACAAATAGCATATGTAACATGTGACATCACAAAATCTTGGTCCATAGAAAATAGTAGATAACATACCAAAGTACATTCCTCTAGATAATTAAATAATCCTTGACTGGGTCTGGTAAAAAATGGCTGGTAAAAAATGTTATGTCCTCTCTTCTTCTTAAGTTTTAGATAATTTTAAAAACTTCTCTTCTAGCTATGCCACTAGAGATTATGATTTATTTGGTCTGAGAGAGGACCCTGGTATAATTATGTTTTAAAGTTGTCCTAAATGCATAAAATTTATAAAATCTACCCACTACCATTTTGAAACTGGCTATGAAGAAGCAAACTGTGACTTAGCAGGGATCTACCAGTTAATATTTTCTGAAGCACATGATCAAGGAATGTCTCTAATTTCTGTCTCTGGTAAGGAGCTAGGATAGTTGGGAACCTGAATATGCAGAACAGGAGTTGGGGGCGGGGTTTTGTTGAAGGAAGTTTAAACATAAGGGCTGTTGAAGAGTTTATTAAGAAAAGAGATGACTGGGTACGGTGGCCCTTACCTGTAATCCTAGCACTTTGAGAGGCCGAGATGGGAGGATTGCTTGAGGCCAGGAGTTGGAGACCAACCTGGGCAACATCATGAGACCCTTGCCTCTACAAATTAATTTTAAAACTTTTAAAAAAAAGTTTAAAAGAAAAAAGAATGTTTCTGTGGTTTAACATAACTGTCCCAAGTCAAACATTCCTTAATATGCTGCACCAAAGATTGTTGAAAAGGTCAGGAAAATTTGCAGAGGCAACAAGAAGCCTCCTGAGAGGATAATGTTGTTGTCTACCCATTTCCCTCCCTTTTGAGTTTGACTGTTTTTAGTGCCTCTCAGATGGATTGAGATGATCATGCAAGGGGCAGGAAACAGTCCTAAGAGTGCTCAAGGGGAACTCACCATGAGGACATCAGTAGACCCTGAAATCAGCATCAGGTTTCAATGCCCATGGGCCTGGGAAAGGGAGAGGGTTAGCAGGTGTGTAGCTATCACAGAGGCCCCTCCTGAGCCAGACAGCCTGGAGGGCATGGGTGGGGAGCAAGCTGGTGGCAATGGAGGAGGTATTCCTCGCTTGGACTCCGAAAGTGACAGCCACCATAGCACTGTGTGGATTGCGGTCATCTTTCTCAGTTGCTTCAGTCATCCTAGGCTCGTGGACCTGTGAGGGCATGAATGTAGCAGCAAACACAGATGTACCACATCTGTGAGGGCATGTCCAACAGGGACACCACGTGGCAGTGACTGAGGTGGGAAGGAAGCCTACTGGTGATTAAATCCATCAGTTCTGTCTTTGCCTGGAGTTTGGAAGCAGACACTTCTGGAGTTAAGTGTCTGTAGGGCTGGGAGTAGTGGCTCACATGTATAATCTCAGCACTTTGGAAAGCTGAGGAGGGAGAATTGCTTGAGTCCCGGCATTCAAGACCAGCCTGGGCAACACAAAGAGACCTCGTTGCTACAAAAAATTAGCTGGGAATGGTGGCACATGCCTGTAGTCTGAGCTACTTGGGAGACTGAGGCAGAAGGATCGCCTGAGCCCAGGAGGTTGAGGCTGCAGTGAGTCATGAGCGTGTCATGTTTTCCAGCCTCGGTGACAGATTCTGACAAGAAAGAGAGAGAGAGAGAGGAAGGTTGGAAGGAAGGAAGGGAGGGAGGGAGGAAGGGAGGGAGGGAGGGAGGAAAAGAGAGAAAGAGGGAGGGAGAGAGGAGGGAGTAAGGAAAAAAGAAAGAAAAAGGAAGGAAGGAAAAAAAGAAATGTCTCTAGGGCTCTTGGGCAGTTTGGAGGTGGGAAAGAAAGTGATGTTAGGCATCTTTGCAATTTTGTCAGCATGATCATTTAAATCATTTAGACCCCAAACTTGAGAGGCAGGTCTCACCAACTGCAACATGTGTGTGACAAATGATAGTTTTGTCTTTTATGGGATTTTCAAATTTTTTTGCATAGGGTTTAAAACTATTTGGTAATCAGTTACTTCCTCTGTGAATCATGTTTTGTACTGACAAAAGCCTTTCTCAATTCCAAGATATTATGTATGAGGGGAAAGCCCCCCAAAACTCAGAATTTTATTTATTAAAAATTGTGTATTTACTCTTGCATGTTTAAACTTGTTACCTTCAAAGTACTCTCCATTTGAGGCAATACACTTACTGAGATGCTTTTTCCACTGCTCAAAACAGTTTTTGAGCCAGGCTCGGTGGCTCAGCCTGTAATCCTGTGCCTTTGGGAGGCTGAGGTGAGTGGATTGCCTGAGCCCATGGGTTCGAGACCCGCCTCGGCAACTCGGCGAGACCTCATCTCTACAATAAATCAAAAAATTAGCCGGGCGTGGTAGCGCACACCTGTAGTTCCGGCTACTTGGAAGGCTGAGGCGGAAGGATCGCCGGAGCCCAGCAAGTCGAGGCTGCGGTGGCCGGGAGCGGCCACTGCACTCCAGTCTGGGCGACAGTGAGACTCCAACTCAAAAAAAAAAAACCCAACAAAACAGTTTTTGAACTTGCCGATTTTGATACCTTTTAGTCCTGCCATTTTTTGTTTCACCTCTTCCACACTGGCAAAATGTTTCCCTTTGAAGACTTTTTTCATCCAGAGAAACAACAAAAAAAAGTCAGTTGGAGCAAGATGGGGTAAACGGGGAGGGAGGGGCATGGGGGTCAGGGAAGGTGGGGCATGGAGGACATGCCAGTTTTGGGTCAAGAACTGCTGGTCACTCAGTATGGTGTGGACAAGTTGTTCATGTAAAGCACACATCGTGAATGGGCAAACACATTGAAAGACTATATTTATGTATATATTTTTATATACATATAAAATTCACTGAAGCCAAAGGCAGATCTCTCACAACAATGCCAGCTGGTACACTGAAGCCGATGGTTTCCTAGAACACTTACCTAGCAGGGGAAGCCTGTACTACAAGGGTCCCACCCTCCAAAAGATAATTCCAGGGTTTTTTGGGTCCCCCCCCCCCTTGTATATGAGATATAGATATGCATATTTTGACAAAAAAAAATTAGTGATGGACTTTGAAATTGGCAAAGTGGATTACTGGGTGACCTTTCAGTGGAATACTACATAGCCCTCCAAGGTTATCTGGAAGGGTACCTAAGATATAATGGATAACCATCAGTTCCTGTAGTACATTAACTACAGTTTTTCAGTCTTATCAAAGAGATTTCTACTACCTGAAACTTGCCTGAGGCTCTGCTACTAATTCTTATTTTGTAGAGATAGGGTGGATTGGGTGGGGGTGGGGGGGAATTGTCTCGCTGTTGTGCCTTGGCGGTTTTGAACTCTTGGCCTCAAACTATCCTCCTGCCTTGGCTTCCTAAAGTGTTGGATTCCAGATTCCAGATGTGAGCCACCGCACTTGGCCCAAAATCTTTTTTTGTTGTTGCAAAGAATGATAGCCTCAGATTCTCATGGAAAAGGACTGCACCAGGTACTTTAAACTGTCAGCACTTCAAAGAATAGACTTCTGTGTACACACTACTGAGCTGATGTTACTTAGACAACTTTCCGTCTATACCTGTGGAGAGAATATGGATTTACAGTATGCTTTTATTTATTTATTTATTTATTGAATACTTACTAAGCTGGGGGATACAGTGACAAATGGTGAAGTGGTGGACTCACAGCCTAGTGGGGTATACAAACAAGAAAGCAAACTATTTGCAATTTGGAGTGATATGTGCTCTGATTTGGAGCACTGGGCCGTGGGACGTTGGTAGGGACATCCAATCCTGTCTTGGGAGATTGGGGAAAGCTTTCTTTAAAAAAAAATTCTTTTTTAATTTTAAAGATGTGAGGTACAATTCAGGGTTAGGTATACAAATGCTCATTATGCAGGTACCCTTGTCAATGTGGTGTCCCCCCCCTTGCCAATCCCATCTCCCCTCCACCGGCAGTTTCCTGCCACTGCCAATCCTTTTCTTATAGTTTTATGATAATTGTTCAAGGTCCACTTATAAGTGAGAACATGTGATACTCAGTTCTTTGTTTCTGTGATAGATCGCTCAGTATTATAGACTCTAAGTCCATCCAAGTTACAGTATGCTTTTTTATCCAGAAGCAGACAGCTTTCTGAAAGCAAAATGCTAATCCAAGATTCAGCAGAACAAAATTACAAAGGACAGAATGAACTGAGAGGAAAATGTTTACTGTGGTTGGGTTGATGCTGTTTTTTTTTTCACTTCTAATAAACATCCTTTTTATTAATATTTCTATTTTATTAAAAAGTATTTTTCAATAGTGTCACTTGCCAATATATTTTATTATTTATTTTTATTTTATTACAGATGTGTGAGGTACAAGGTAGGATTGCTACACAAGCAGGCTGCATGCAAGTGAAATTTGGACCTCCAATTGGCCCTCACTTCCCCTGGTTTAGGACCAGACACGCTTTGCAATGCTATGTGCCCGCCCCCCCTTTCCTGGCAGTGTCCAGTGACTGCTAATCCCTCCCTTGTGCTAATGTAATTAATGTTCAGCTCCAACTTATGACTGAGAACATTCGGTATTCAGTTCTTTGTTTCTGTGATAGATTAATGAGTATGATGGTCTCCAACTCCATCCAATTTGCATGCATTCCATGATTTTGCCCTTCTTTATGACTGCATAATACTCCATTGTGTATATGTACCACATTTTCTTTATCTAGTCTATTTCTGATGGGCAGCACAGTTGGCTCCATGTTTTTGCTATTGTGAATAGTACAGCTATAAACATGTGTGTGCAGGTGTCTTTTTGGTAGAACAATTTATGTATATTCCCAGGAGAAGTATTACTGAATTGTATGAAAGGCCAATTTTTTGTTTTTTGGTTTTTTTTGAGTTGGAGTCTCACTCTGTTGCCCAGACTGGAGTGCAGTGGCCGCTGCCAGCCACCGCAGCCTCGACCTGCTGGGCTCTGGCGATCCTTCCACCTCAGCCTTCCAAGTAGCTGGAACTACAGGCGTGCACTACCACGCCCGGCTAATTTTTTGATTTATTGTAGAGATGAGGTTTCACCTGCCCAGGCGGGTCTCGAACCTGTAGGCTCAGGCAATCCACTCACCTCAGCCTCCCAAAGGCACGAGATTACAGGCTGAGCCACCGAGCCCGGCTGAAAGGCCAATTTTTAATTCTTTTAGGAATTGCCACACTGCTTTCCATAGAGGTTGAACTAGCACTCACTCCCACGAATAGTGTAGAAGCGTTCTCTTTTCTTTGCACCCTCACTAGTATCTGTTGTTTTTTGATTTACTGATGAAGACAATCTTTACTGAAGTTAGGTGGTATCTCATTGTGGTTTTGATTTACATTTCTCTGATGATTAGTGAGATTGAGCATTTTTTCATGTGTTTGTTGGCTGCCTGTATTTCTGTTGAAAATTGTCTATTCATGTTCTTTGCCTACTTTTCTGGATTAATAAGAAAGCCATTTCTCTTTCTTCTTAAGCTGTCTTCCATCTACAACAATTCAGTAGACTCTGCTTTTGTAAAGTGATAATAAACATTTTTTTCTGCTTCTCACTGACCACTCCTCTACACCTGAATTTAAAAACTGGAACACAGTCCTTTGACTTTTTCACAGAGTACAGTTATTACCATAAGTCCAGCAAAAGTCTTTTCCTTTCCCAGTTTATAACTGGACATAATATTGTGTCACCATGGCCTTACCTGGAATCTTCTCTCATAATAGAGGTCATTTAAGAGGTATGTCAAACAACTCTAAGGAACAAAGGTTGATTTTATTTATGGAGCCAATGTCTACAAAGCTCTGGCCTAGAATAACCTTCTAAGGTTGTAACCTATAGCCTAGGATCAAACTGGCTTATAGGGTCTCAACTTGTTGAATGGTAAGAAAGGGCACTTCCTGGCAGGCAGTAAGCTTAGCAAATTTTGAGCAACTCAAGTAGAGAGAAATGTACCCAAATATATCTATAATATGGGTGAAATATGGTGAAATCTATCTGGTTGGCTTTCCCAGTCTTGAGCTAGTAAATGATAGAGACTTTAGTTTTAAATTCTTTTTTGAGTTGGAATCTTGCTCTGTTGCTTAGGCTGGAGTGCAGTGCAGTGGTACAATCAAAATTTACCACAGCCTTGATCTCCTGGGCATGATCCTTCTGCCTCAACCTCCTGGGTAGCTGGGACTACAGGCACGTGCCACCAAACTTGGCTAGTTTTTTTGTTTTTTTTATAGAGATGAGATCTCACTATGTTGCCCAGGCTGGTATTGAACTTCTGAACTCAAATGATCTTCCTGCCTTGGTCTCCCAAAGTGCTGAGATTACAGGTGTGAGCCATCATCTGTTACCTATTTTTAATTTTTTTAATGGCAGTACTGGAACTCTAAAATAGGTTTTCCTAATTTTTTTTATTTTTATTTTTTAGAGACAGGATCTCTTTCTGTCACCCAGGCTGAAATGGAGTGCAGTGGCACAAGCAAAGCTCACTGCGTCTTGAACTCCTAGGCTCAAGCAGTCCTGCCTTCAGCCTCTGAAAGCATTGAGATTGCACACGAGTCACTGTGCCTGGTCAGAGACTTTTAATAGTGCAATTCTGTGACTCCAGTAGCTGTTCAATACTGAATAGTTCTATATTTCCAAAGCAAAGTCAAGGAAACCTATGTGGTTAAGTATCCTTATTGTCGCACCTATGCAAATAGTCAGGCCAAATCTAATGAGAACATTCTTTTTATGACCAAGAATAATCTTAGAGATTTTTGTGATCACAAGGGGGAAGCTATTAGAAAAAATTGGAAAGAACTTGCAAGGGAGCCAAAAAGATTACTGAGTATACTTTCAAAGCAATGTTAGGTGTTCCTTCTGGATTGTATATACATTTTGCTTTTTTTTTTCTTTTTTGGTCTTTGAGTGACTTTATAATCATGTATATTATAGAGAAATGATAGAGATGGAATGATTGTTGTCCAGAGATACGAATGAATTCTGTCTGGTTGAGATACAATTGATATCCCCCTGTAGACAAAGGTTTTGCATCTACTGGCAAATTCACGTCAGCATTCCTGATATATGTATCTGTTTGTTGAATTTTCTTTTGAACCACTGTTTCAGACATCTTACTTTTCTTTCCTTGGTAGTGAGCTAAATACATTTTTTGACACATGATTACTTTATATGAAAGTCATGACTTGGCCGGGCTCGGTGGCTCAGCCTGTAATCCCGCACCTTTGGGAGGTTGAGGTGAGTGGATTGCCTGAGCCCGCGGGTTCGAGACCCGCCTGGGCAGCGAGACCTCATCTCTACAATAAATCAAAAAATCAGCTGGGCGTGGTAGCGCATGCCTGTAATTCCAGCTACTTGGAAGGTTGAGGCGGAAGGATCGCCGGAGCCCAGCAGGTCGAGGCTGCGGTGGCCGGGAGCGGCCACTGCACTACAGTCTGGGCGACAGAGTGAGACTCCAACTCAAAAAAAAAAAAAAAAGTCATGACTTTACATTTATAAAGATATAGGTGCTTTTACCCATGTGTTGTTTAACATCTATAATATGTATACTTGAGTTCCCTTTAGATATAAGGGGTAATACAGAGATCTAGCTTTATGTTGTTTAAAAAGAGTCATTTTAAAAAATCATTTGCCGAATAACCTTTATTTTCCTCATTGGTTTGGAAGACCACTTTTCTGGTATTATTTAGGCCATTTATGTATTCTCTAGTATAAACTTCTTTTTCTTTTCTTTTATTTGAGTTGGATTCTTGCTCTGTCACCCAGGCTGGAGTGCAGTGGCAGGCTCATGGCCATTGCAGCATCAACCTGCTGGGCTCCGGTGATCCTTCCGCTTCAGCCTTCCAAGTAGCTGGGACTACAGGTGTACACTACTACACCTGCCAATTTTTTGGGGGGGGGCAGAAATGAGGTCTTGCGATGTTGCCCAGGCTAGTCTCTAACTCCTGGGCTTAAGCAATCTGCTTGCCTCAGCCTCTCAAAGTGCTGGAATTGGAAGCATGAGCCACCACACCAAGCTTGAACACTAATTTTTAAAATATTTTGTTAGCTTAAATTTTAGACTAATCCAAGTTGGTAGATTACTTTGTTCTTTGGTAGGGTAAAGTACAACATCAAAAAAAGGCGCGTGCTACCATGCCTGGCTAATTTTTGATTTATTGTAGAGACGAGGTCTCTCCAAATTGCCTGGCCTGATCTCGAACCCTCAGGCTCAGGCAATCCACTCGCCTCAGCCTCCCAAAGAGCTGGGATTACAGGCTGAGCCACCGAGCCTAGCCTATAATCTTATTTCCACACCAGTACAAGTCTGTTTTAAGTGCTATAGCTTTATAATACATTTTGATAACTTGGCAATTTTTTTGATTAAGCCCATATATTCCATAGGAAAGGGGAAGAATAACCTTTACCCAACAAATTTGTCTAAAACAGGCCAGAATAGAACGGTATTAGCAGACACTCATGGAGCAATAGTGGAAAGAAGTCAGAACTATCAAAGGCCCTGCAGGTCTGGTCCTTCTGATTTAGAACAAAATCTACTCATATTCTCAACAGCCTTTTGAATATGAGCTTTTATCACGGCTTGGGTTTGAAAGTGATAATTACTCCCTCACACTCTTTGGCCTTGGGGTTTTGATCAGTTAAGAAGTAGACACAGGAGGCATGTCAAGACAGAAATACCAGCTTTATTCCTAATGAAGTTAGACTGGAGTATATCACTTGGATTCTTCTGTCCCAAATTTCTACCTTTGGTTCCGCATGTGTGTCACCACAGCCCTGCAGAAAAGGTTGTTGTTACTTGAGCAGCCCAGGGAGAGGCAAGGGAGGTCTCACCCCCAGCCACACCTTGCAAGGCCAAGGTTACTCTTATACTGACCCTGCCTACAAGAAAAACGTGGATATCAGACTCTGGCCATCTTGCTGGTCTGGTAAAACTTGCTTAAGGCCCTGGTTAGGACCTGGTGATAGATAAAGAAAAGCCACTTCCTGCAGAAATGCAAGCGTTGATAGAATTTTCTATTTTATAGGTGGCTGCCATGTAGGGAGAGAAAAACTAGACTCCTTCCTGCAACATGGGACAGAAGTTAATACTTTAAAAAGATAAACCTGAGTTATTAAAAAAAGCATTATGTTCAATCTAGTGTGATTATGGTAAATGGGAAAATATGGAATATATTTTAGATCAGATAGATTTGTCAGATTTTTTTTTTAATATTTAAGCTTGAACCGGATGCAGTGGCTCATGGCAGTAATCCCAGCACTTTGGGAGGCCGAGGGTGGCAGATTGCTTGAGCCCAGGAGTTTGAGATCAGCCTGGGCAACTAGAGAGACCTCGTATCTACAAAAAAATTTAAAATTAGCCACGTGCAGTGGTACACACCTGTCGTCCCAGCTACTCGGGATGTTGAGGTGTAATGATTGCCTGAGCTCAGGAGGTTGAGGCTGCAGAGAGTCGTACTCCAGCCTGGGAGACAGTGTGAGACCCTGCCTCAGAAAAAAATTAAGTCTGGACACTTAAATATAAGCTTCATGATCTAGAACACTGACAAATATGTATAAGCCTTTCTCCAGCAATCCTGCAGAGTGTATACAGTCCTTGACTGCTTCCTATTTTAGCACTGAATTCCAAAAGAATGAACACAAAATTTGTACTACTTTTAATTCACATTTTTTAATGTTTAAAAACTATGTTAACAGAGCAGTTATAGAACAGAACTTATTACATTTCTTTATTTACACCACACCCTGAAAAAAATCCCAATTCTATGTGATTAACTATGAATAGCAAAGTTTTGTGACTCATTTAAATCAACCATCTGAAATTCATTTACAAGGTTTTTACATTAATAAAACAGTGGTGTGCTACATGTACTGGACTCAGATGAAGTCTAAAGTACACTGGACTCTAGAGAGTGGATTACATACCAACAATCAGATTCAAGTGTTTGGGGAAGAATTTACTTACGACAGTCTATGTTGGCGTCAACACTAAAATAAAAGGCAAACATGCAAGACTTTGAAAGCTTGATAACAGTTCTTTGTTTTCTTTTCTTCAAATTTGTGCTCTTAATTCATATTCAGGTTCCCCCTCCCTTAAATATCCCAAAGTTTGAGAAATGCAGCAACTCGAGTTTGAAAAAAAAAAACCAAAACATTCCTCTTCCCAACTTCTATTTTCATAAATACCCTGCAGTAGTATCCACGTTAACAGTAAAAGAGCAGTATGAAGAGACAACTTGTCATTTGGGGTATATCTGTTTCTATATGGCAATGATTTGGGTCTAAATATTTCTTATTTATAGCTCAGAGGACTATCTTTTAAATAATTGATCTTAATACCAGCATAAGAAATCAATGCAACTATTTCTCAAACATTTCTTTTTCTAAACAATTAAGTAAGGTTTTAGGTTCCAAGTTTACATTGAGAGAACTATGTTACCTGGAAGAGAATGCAAATCTGTCTAATTCCCAAACAAAACCACTAATAACTATGAGACATTTATTCTTTATACGCAGATCCGACACACTTCTATTTCAGTGGGGATCAACAACTGCAAAAATATACAGCCTCCTATTTATTTACAATATATTTACATACAAATGAAGTATTTCCTACAATAAGCCTCTGCTGCATAGATTCTTCCTTTAAAAACATGAATTTGAGCCTGTATACATCTGGACCCAGTTTCATGGCCTTCCTTGGAGAAAACCCTGAAGGAGAATACCTGTACCCTGTGAATTTTACATGTTTTTCAAGAACTTTCCCTTTTAAATTTAGCGATATTTCTCAATTGTTATCCACCCCACTCCCGGTTTGTACCTGAAAGCCTTACACTGTGATAAATAATTCGCTGTATTTAGAGGAAGTATGTTCTGTAGTTAAGGGATCTGCCATGGCTAAGGAAATCATTTTTGATTGTTTTGAAAGTGGCTAGACATTTGCTGTGAACTTGAGTGGGGGAATTATATTTTTAAGGCTTATTATGCTCTTTCTAAGCCTCAAATCATTTAAATTGATAAACTGAAGGAGACGAATAGGTTTTACTCTCAGGCATAAAATCTGGTATCTATCATACTCTCAACCTCCTCCTCACTCAAGCTTCGCATGCTGTCCAACATTATGCCCCACTGAGATGGAACTGAGCTCTTTGTTCTTTTCAAAGCAGTTAGTAGCTCATTAAGTAGTGCAGGCCTTTCAGTAGAGAATTCATGTAAAAGGACAGGATTATCACTACATGATGAACACAAACACTCTGGAGAACTTATTCCTGCCATGACTTTAGTATGCTCTCTAAGACTGCATTTACAAAAAGTATTTTAAAAAATTTCTCTCACCCAAAAAAGCCTCACTTTCATTTCTTCATAGCTTTAAAAATATAACATGGTGCCCCAGCCCAAAGTGACACCCAAATATAGACAGCCTTTGTCTACCAATGTGCACCTGCACTGGGGTTTCCAGGGCAGCACCGACTCCCTCGCTTTCTTACCACTGCAGAGACACCTGCTGCTGAGACCCTTTCCTTCCCTCTCTAAGCCTTTATTGCCATTTCTGAATTTAATAGACCATCAGGAGTCCGAGGAAGCATCTTCTAAGGCTGGGCTAGTGGGGAGAAAAAAGGAGAGTTGAATTGGCTTAGAGTGGTTCTCAAACTTAATGTGCATCTGGATCACCTGATGGTTTGCTCAAACACAGGCGACTGGGCCCCCAGCCTGAGATTGTCTGATTTCATCATGTCTGGGGTGGGGTCTGAGAATTTGCCTTCTAACACGGTGATGATGCTGTGGGTCTGGGGACCACACTTGGAGAACCACTGGCATAGAGGCTTGCATCCAGCTCTAGAAAGAAGTCAGTTCTGGGGTACCAGTCTGAGGCTACCTCTGAAACATTGAGGAATCTTACCACAGGTCTGAGCCCATCCCAGGCCTCCCCTACCATCACCCATCTGTTCCTTTCTTTTTCTCCACAGAGTCTGTAAATGTAAAAAAGGAACGTGGGTATAAAGAGATGTTTAACCCACCTTTTGATTCCTGGGCAGTTAAACCATGACTGTGAGCACTAAAACCATTAAAAGTGCTGTGCGCTGGCCTCAAAGATTGGCATATAGGAGAAGCTATGTAGCGACATCACTTTCTGAAGGAGAACTATAGGAACAAAGGGTCACACAAAAAGAAGCAGGCAGGATGAGCCTGAGACCTCCAGAGCAAAGACAAAGTACCAGGAACGCCCCTGGAAGATTACAACCCACAAAAGGCACCCCATCCTCCTCTTCCCACCAGGCTCTCTGACAGCCTTGGATTTATTCCTCCCCTTCTTTGCTGAAATCCTATTTCAGTCCACTCTGGTCACCTGTAATCTGGTCTACCCCCACTGTCCAGCAGGTGGTATGTGGCTGGGACGGACAGTTCAGATTTTGCTATTAGGCAATGTTGGTCGACAACTCTGAATGAATACCCTCCCAGAAACAATATTACATTTGATGATTAGGTTCTTTAACAAGCTTGTTTTTTCATTTCAGCTAAGCTATGAGCTTGACCACCTTTTCCAGTTGGTCCGGAGGGTGAAGCAGGGCGACCTAACCACCACAGATAACCTGGTCTCCAAAGGAAAGTACATTCCAGTTTGTAAACAACCAACTTACAGTGTTTTGGAATATGATCTCCTTGTACCTTGGGGACTGCTTGTGCCTAAAAAGAGATTTCCTTCCTGTGCATGCTTCATCACCCCACTCCCAATAAGTAACATTAAGTAAATTAGGGATCCACAGTATTTGGTGTTACAATAAAACTAGAGAACAGTTCTAAATTCAAAGTATGAAGCTGGCTGTTCACTAGTATAGAGATCCTATCTACTCAAGGAAAACGTGCTGTGTCACATGGCTAAGCCATAGTGTTCTTTACTAATTTAGTAGAAAAACTCCTATAGCACTTGACCGTGCTGCTTTAATTCTACCTAACACCTGTGATATATGTATTTTTGGCTACCAGTTCACTATTCTGAACAAGAGTAAGAGCAGTACACTGTACAGCTAACCCCATACAAATGCTGTAATTAATCAGTGATATTTGATAAATTACAGTAGGGTCTATTATATTCAGCCAACAAGAAACTTAGATAGGCAAAGAAGGTTTTAAAAATATGCAGTATCACAGACATCAACAATGTACCTCCTCCCAAATAAATATATTTTAAGTAATAACTTTAAATAACTAATTCCTTGTATTGACATGTAAAACTCAGAGACTCAAAAATGTCACTACACATTCCAGAGCTAATGATCATTTTTAAAATTGACTTTGTGAGTGTAAAACGAATTGTTACAAAGTAATGAGGAAAATAGAAAGTAGCATAACATAACTTGCACATTACATGATGCATTTTTTTTTTTTTTTTTTTGAGTTGGAGTCTCACTCTGTCACCCAGACTGCAGTGCAGTGGCCGCTCCGGCCACCGCAGCCCCGACCTGCTGGGCTCCGGCGATCCTTCTGCCTCAGCCTTCCAAGTAGCCGGAATTACAGGCATGCGCTACCACGCCCGGCTGATTTTTTGATATCGTAGAGATGAGGTCTTGCTGTATTTTTAACGGTCATCCCACTACCTGGCTACTTCATGACTTGGTGCTCTAGACAAGCTCCCAAGCTGAATCTTGTTTTGCTCCATTTTTATCATTGCTTGTATAATATAGAAACCATTTCTGAAAAGGACGAAGATGGCTTGTGGATTTTACTAGGTTATGTATTCATATCTAAATACCTGGCCTAATGTGGATTTAATTCTATAGCATTAGATTAAAAGCTATGATGATGCAATGCAGGAAATAACTTTTTGTTCTCCCCCGAGAGAATCACGACAGGTGCTTCAATGCCTGCCTTATCTATGGGACATTCACCTGTAAAGGGAGGGACAGATCTCTGTTATTCTCAATAAGAGTGAAGGCCTTTGGGGATTTGAGTAGAGAAGGAACAGAGCTGAGTGCCTGGAAACTCTGCCAATAGTCTGCGGTTAGATTTTACTTATCTCCGGATAAGAAATCTGTGCTCGGTGAACCTATGTGTTTGGAAAATTCAACCAGAGTATAGATAAAACACAAGTCCTGTTTCAACAGACCAGCTCACAGAACATGCATGTTTTTTACATATGCATGCTATGGACAAACCAATCACAGGTGATGGTCCAACTTAGGGGAATGTGGTTTTGGGTTTCCTTGCTGTCCCCCATTCCTTTCCCAGCTATCTTGTCCCAAACTCTCTTCACTTTTAGTCTCTTTATAGTTTCCTTGTGCTCCCTTTAGGATAGGGACTGGGGTAAGAATACAAGGCAACTCTGTCCTCCTGCGTGGGTTAATTGGGTTGGGCAGTAATGCGCAACCCCTCGGCTGGGGAGGAGAAGACGAGTGAGCTCAGACACTGAGGCCCTCTCGCCCTCTCCATCCGAGGGAAGGAAGGTAACAGTGCTTTTGTCAGAGGCTCTTCACTAAGACTATCTTTGAGGGTTTTTTCCTAAGACTCTGGATGGAGAATTAATGGAGAAGAAATAGAAATGAGGCTTATTTAAGGTACAAAAATCTTGTATTTGTAATAACCTAGATTTATAGATATAAAACAAGTCTTTTGAAGACTTCCCTAAAGTACCCAATATAAAACAGAAATGACTTATGCTACGTCATCCTTAGTTAGGTACATGTTATATTCTCTGTGCAATCAGCTGGTGGACATGAGTAAAAGTTGCTGGTCTCATAATTTGCTAAAACATTTTTCTCTCATCAATGCTACAGGTGTCAGGCTGAAGGCTATTTGCATCAGAAGAGTATTTTCCTAGGCATTTTGGACAATCTTTTTACAGCAGGTGCCATTGATCTCTCTCAGTGAAAACTGACTCAGACTAGAGTAACTTTGACACTTGTTGCCAAGAGGGAAACAAATTTCAATTGCTAGAACACCCAAATGTGTAGCTCCATTTAATTATCAAGGTAAGAATCATTCCCACCTCCTTCCCAGCTGAGAACACTTGCCATAGAATGCTTCTGTATGGGAGTGGAATGGAATCCCAGATAGGCCACTGAACTGCCCACGCTCGGCTGCCAGGCGATTGGAGCCGCCTCAAATATTGAGCATGCTCCAATCCAGCAATGGCACGTGCCCTATGACTCTCAGATGATTATCCCTGTGTGCTATGTTAACCAAAATAGGCAAATTATTTACGAAACCATTTTTTTTCTGTAAAGCAAAATAAATATATACAATTCAAGAATTCTTTTCTCTTCTAAAAAGGTACAGATAGTGTGAACTGAACATCAGTAGGAAAATTATTTCAGAATCTGGATGTATAATAAATAAACACGATTGATGATCATGTTTTCAAAGTTCTAAGAGACCGTGAAGCCACAAAACATAGAGAGTTAGGAGGGTGAAAAATAATTGATTGTGAAAAGTACTGGGAAATATGATTGCATGAATTTGAAAAAAAATTCCACAATCCCTAAATTGATCCAAAATCTTGGAGGGACATGAACCATTATAGAAACAGGTCTCTGTTTTGTAACCAAAGTGTGATTCCATTTTAAGTATCCTGTACATTTCTGTTTGCTTCTGTAAACTTGCAAAAGAAGTGATGAGAGGTTGCTGATGTGTGGGGAACTTGACTGAGCAGACGACAGGAATGTTTCCTTTTCTTGGCTGGTCTCAGTGGCCTTCGTCACTACTCGATGAGCAGGCCCAGTCATAGATGACCAAAGGAATGCTGACCAGGGAGAACAACACCCCCAGACCCAAGAAAAGGGCAGCCTGGAACAACAGAAAGCCATGAGTTATTTTTAACTCAGCAAACATTTTCCACATACACCTGGAAAAAAAACCAGAAATGTCTTCCCTCTCCCTTTGTGACCCCTTGTATTTGGAGTATGTCACAACCATTGATGAACTGTGAGAATCTTTCTAAAATTATCTGATTCTGATTCTGCAAGAATGGGAAAATAAGAAAAGCAAGTTCAGCAAAGTTTTCTGTTCTTTGACTTCATGGTCTCCTCAAGTGTATCCATTCTACAAATGATTGCGTATTCTTATAGCTTCCCTCAATCTAAGATCACACTTGGAAAATATCCAGGTCATCTTGTTATTCATTACCTAACAACCTGGTTCATTGCTGGCAGGCAAACATTTCTGTTTGAAAAAGAGGGAAAAAGACACAAAGTGAAGTAGATCTGATCAAGTGAAACAGGAAACAGATGTCAA
Source organism: Carlito syrichta (assembly GCF_000164805.1). Taxonomy (NCBI): domain Eukaryota; kingdom Metazoa; phylum Chordata; class Mammalia; order Primates; family Tarsiidae; genus Carlito; species Carlito syrichta. The sequence continues at coordinate 337,147 of NW_007251400.1, read as the reverse complement.
AAACGAAGTTACTTGAGTTGTTGAAGGTTCCAAGTGGACAGATTACTACATACAGAATCTGGAAAACATGAGAGTATCAATTGCTTGGCCTTGAGAATGTCCATTGAGAGCTTTGCAGGGAGGAGAATGAAGCATTGTAGGGGCCGAAGGAGCTGGACTGGAAACTGGAAAGGAAGAAAGAGCTCAAGAAGGGAGAGGAGCAAATGAGGGGGTGAGATGGCTGCACATGGCAGACCATCATAGGTTCAGTCTAACTTTTGGTGGTCCCTACATGGACAGAGCCCTAGTCTAATGCCATTCAACAGACCCTACGATCAGTTTTATTATGGAACCAGGTTTGGAGAGGCCCAGAGAATTCATGGACAACAGGCCTCCACCATTTGCAGATTTAATCTGAGTATATTGTACTGCTGTGTCAGGTGACTGCTCCTTCCTCTTTATCTTCATGAAGTCCCTACAGAAAGACTTAGAAGCATGTGGGATTTATGGCTTCGGGGGTCATCCTGTTTGGGAACTGTGCTGTTTGGGAACCAGTGCTGCTTCTCCTAAATGCACAGGGATGATCCTTCCTGCCTGTGTCTCTCATTTGGATCTGGTGACTCAGGTAACAGGTATGACTGCAGTGCTTACACTAGCTGGAAGGGCAGCTGAGAAGCCTTCTCCGAGGCCAAGCAAAAGGGAGCTCCAGAAAGGACTCGGGTAGCAGCCACTTCACCCCTGCTTCCCTCACTGTCTCCAAGTGCACCACCCTCAGGATACCCTTGAACTTCACCAGACCTGGAAACAAGAATCCCAATATGGAAAGGTAGTTTTTGAATCCAGGTCTGTTGCTCCAAACCATTTCTGTCAAATTATAAAAAGACTCTTTAAGCTAGCTCAGACATTTTAATTAAGGCACCACATGTTCCCTGGACTGTAGGGAGGAGTTACATGACTAGAAATTGTACAGAAACAGTGGACTGCATAAAATCTTGAGTCCCTTTCCACTTCACATCTTGCTGAAGACAAGGCAGTGCCCTATAGAGACTAAATGTTCATTCTCCTGGCTGGCCATGCCCTAAATCAGAACAAAAATATAGAAATAATAAAAGGAAAGCCAGAAAAGATTTTGAGAAAATGAAAAGAATCTTTTTTTTTTCTGAGACAGGGTTTCACTCTGTTGCTTAGACTGGAGTGCCGTGGCATGATCATGGCTTTGCAGCTTCAAATTCCTGGGCTCAAGCAGTCCTCCTGAGTATCTGGGGCTACAGGTGCATGCCATCACGCCCTGCTAAATTTTCTATTTTTTTGTAGAGATAGGGTTTCACCTTGTTGTCCATGGTGGTCTCAAACTCCTGGCCTCAAGTGATCTTCCTGCCACAGCATCTCAAGATGCTGGGATTACAGGCATGAGCCACCATGCCCGACAAGAAAAATGGAGAAGATTCTGATGTGGTATTTTAAAACTCCCTAGTGGGAAAGCTACAGGGCTGCTGCCTTCCTTCAAGGCAACTTAGATGGTAGAGAGAGAGAGAGAGAGAGAGAGAGAGAGAGAGAGAGAGAGAGAGAGAGAGACAGAGACTATTTATACGGTAAATTTAAATGGAAAACTAATAATCAGAAAAGTTACAGAGACATACCCAAATTCTTTGAGTTCCTTTATCTTCATCTTGGTTTGTGATTTTTAAGTAAAGAGATGAAGGAAGAATGAAAATAAGCATATTAGCAGATGTAACTCCTGTAAAATTTTAAAAAAGAAGACAAAGGTTAGGTTTGTTATTAGGAAATTTTAGCTTTAAACAGCTGTTGTAGAATTGACACGTGCAAAATCTTAAAGCCATACCTACGACTCCAAAAATATCCTTCATGGAGGGTATGAAAATCACCAACAAATTGATTATAACCAAGAGTATGATGGTCACGAAGACATGACGACATAGATTAAACTTTGTTTTCTTAGCCAGTTCAAATAAAGATGAACGGACCTGCAGGAAAAAAAAAAACAAGAACTCTGTAAGGGCTACAGAATGCCAGCCTTCACATTTCTCAGCAGGTCACTGATTTACTGGTGTATAGGAATTTGTGAAATGTTTTGTAATGCCAGTGAACTTATAAATGGCTCAACAGTTTTGCAAGTATGGGGGTTTGACTTAAAATGAAAAGTATTTTTATTTATGAATAGTAGGCGTTTTATTTGGAGAGGGGAAATTTCTCTCTTTGTTTTATCTAAGACTTGAGTGTTTCCTTCTGGTCCTTCTACATTCTCCCATCACGTCTGAGTGAGATTCAAACATTCTATCTCCACATCTCCGTAAAGAAGAGGACAGATTAGTTAGAATGAAGTTTCATTCCATCAGAGGCTACACTGACGCACTGATGCCGTCTGCCTTCCAAAGAGCTTGAAGCGAATCTGGGGATCCTTCCCGGATGCAGTTTCAATACCCCAGGAGGGTTACCTGGGGCGGGCTTTCTCGGGAACGGCCCCTGAAGACAGAAGGAAAGGCTAGACCTCAGCTGTTCTCAGATTGCACAGAGGCCTTTACTCACTGTGAAAAATAACACCGGCACTGTGAGGATGACAGCGACAATGACAGCCAGCCTCACTGTTAGGATGAGAATGTCATCTTTACTCTGGTACTTGTGAAGGAGGTCTGACTGCACGTTTTCTGAAACAGGGGGAAAATGAGAAGGTTTTAAAAGGAGACAAAGTACATCGCTGAATGACAGTTTTTCTGAACAACAAAGAATTTGTAAACTAACGGGCAAGGAAAGCAATGTTTTACACTGTCTAAATGAAGTTGAAAAGAAAAATCCCTGTGTGAGACATGCCCCACTCTGCGTATATAACTTAGTAAAGGAATTTAAAATATTAACTAGAAGAAGGCACATGAAGTGGGAATGCTTTTGTTATTGTTTTTCTGTCAGGGTCTCGTTCTGTTGCTCAGGTTGGAGTGTAGTGGCATAATCATAGCTTGCTGCAGCCGCAGACTCCTAGGTTTGAAGGAGCTTCCTGTCTCAGGCTTCTGAGTAGCTGGGACTACAGGTATGCAGCACCACGACTGGCTAATACATTTTCTTTTTTGTAGACATGAGGTCTCACTATGTTGTCCAGGCTGGTCTCCATCTCCTAGCTTGAAGCAGTCCTCCTGCCTCAACCTCCCAAAGTGCTGGGATCACAGGTATGAACCACCATGCCTGGCCAGGAATGCTTACTTTATATTAAATTAAAGCTAGGAGAATATTGGATTTAAAAATGAAGCATACAGTTGAAAAAGTCCCTTTAATCTAGACTTCCCCCCAAAAAGCCCCTTTAATCTAGACATCGCCCCCATCCAAGTGCTACTCTTCAAACCACGCCAGTCTCAGTCTTGCTGGGGGGACTGCAGGCCATGCCTGTCCTTCATTCAAATTCCCCTCTTGTAACTCAACTTCCGGTGATCAAGCAGCAGAAGCATTAGCTGAACTTAATCCCCATGAGGAAATAATTCTTCTTTTCCATGTATGTTTTTCTTGTTTTTAAAAAAAGTATTTTAGACCGTGTACTACTTTGAACTTTTTCTCCACTCAGAACTTCAGAAGGTGTTATTTCAAAGACTACCAAAGCTAGGATGGCAGTCACGGACACCATGCAGACGTTCACTCTTTTGACAAGAGATCACTTCCCCTCCTGTCTTTTGAGAGGGCTTCTCACTGCATGGGTTTCAAGGCTCTGGGTGTGGAATTCAAATGCTAATCTGTACCATAGAGCTTGGTCTCAGTTTCTGAAAAAGGACCACAGGTTATCATAAAAATCTAGTTCTAATTTCCTTGATTCAAAATTCATAACCACTGAGAAACAGCTAAGCCTTTTTCTAAGAGTAATAAAAGTGTTTGGTATTCTATGTGGGGAAAAAAAAGGATGTACAAAGCAAAATCATAGTTCTAACAAGACAACAGTGAGACTGTTTAACTAACATTAAGCTCTCCTTCTCTCCCTCCCTTTCCCTACCCTCAGCCCTGCAACACTGCATAAATCTTAGAAACACTATTTTTATGCAAAAATTATATGTGATATTTATGAATTCATTATACAATGCTAGTCTCTATTGCTTGTGAAAATGATAATAACAACTGTATAATCAGAATTGCCTTTCACTCCAGGCTGAGTTAAAAATCTTTAAATATGTTTAAATTTTAAGGAAAAATTATATTTATGAAAAACTGCCCCGAAGAAATATTATTTAATAGAGAAGACTGTTAAATATATGTATTTAAATTAGGTCACTGATTATAATGAAAATGAAAGGTGCTAAAATTAAAGATGTTAAAAGCTTCAGGATAATTTGAATAGGAAAGGATGAAGAAGCAGTTAAGCTGTTTATATAGGGTCAGTAAAAGTTACAAATGAAACCCTGTTTCCTTTTTCAGATTTCATTTCTTTTAATTTTCTATGTCACTCCTTCGAATCTTTGCGAGGCTCCAACTTCTGGTGAACAATTAGGCGTTTTATTTTTAATTAACACCAAGTGTTATAAGTGTAGCACCCTGCTCTTTCTTACTTTCAGCATCTGTCTCTGTCTTTCTAATCTATTAATGGAATCTGACCCAGTTTGCAGTGTCAATTAGGAAAGCCTTCTCTGATGTAGTTTTAAACTCTCCTCAGTAAAGGTGGCATGCTTCTAAAATGCAATTTCTCTGAAGGACACTAATAGGAGAAAAATTACAGCATATTGTTTTAGTTATGATTCTATTCTGCAATCTGCATGAACATGTAAAGGAACCATTACCATTTGCTTTAAGCAATTCCAAAGCCCTAACTACCAAGGGATAGCTTTGTCGCTTTCTTTGGCTTCCGTGTTAAAAGTTATTTCAATACTGATTTTTACTAATTTCTTTACAAATAGTTATACTAAGTACTAGCAGAAGTGACTTACCATAGAATGTCAAGTAGCCAAAAATGGCAGTCAAGAAGTACATAACAAACATGGCAAAAAAGGAGATGTTTGAAACCATCTGCATTTTTTTCTGTGATCGGCTAAAAACAAAAGTAAAGGAATTTTAAAAATTAAAGATCATATTACTGAATTTAAGCACCAGTGTTAACACTAAAGAATACTCAATTTTCCTTCTTATCAAGTTAAAACAGCTCTGATAGTTGAAATTAGTCCTGGCAATTAAACAAGTTGAGAAAAACTTGCATACTAAATTGGTATTGAGGAAGAGATCCATGAAACTACACTCCCTTAAGTGTTCTTTCCCATTCTTTTAAAAGAATATCGAGTTCTCATCTGAAGGGCAGACAGTATTTTTAAAATATTTGTGTTTGATATTATCTCCACAGTGGCTGGGCACAGGTTTAAAAACAGGCAGAAAAATTGAAGTGCCGTTTTCCCAGCCCCAGGGATCAGCGGCAGAGCTGGAACTTGGCTCCGAGTGTTCTGTCTTTAAAGCTGCTGTTTAGGTTCTAGGCTTCCTATCCAGCATAGGGACACATCTGGAAGTCTGCAGGTATTCAGAGCAATAAGTACCCAAGAGATCACACGCGATGATGAAGGGTTGTATCTCTTAGGTCAAACCTACTTTAATTTTCTTCAGCTGTCCAGATAATCTGCAAGACTTGTACTCAATAACAGACCACATCTAGTCATAACATTTGGTTGTGAAATAACAAAGAACCTGAGATGTCATGGGAGTATGGAAAACAAGAAAAACTGAGATGTATACATTTGAGAAAATTATTAACTAAAAAGCTGGACTATTACAAAATACTAAAGTCATATTTAAATTTCCTAAGTAGAGAATTATAAAGTAGGAGTCATGTATATGAAACCAGATGTAGATATTTCAAGATTTGACCAAATATCAATGACACATGAAAGAGGAAGGATCATGAGTGAATTCAATACTAAATGACATCAACTTTGTTTCAAGAAGGAAATAAACAGCTACAGATTATGCCATGATAACTGTTTTTGTATGTTTGATAATAGTAGGCTAAAAAAAGGGCACATGAGGAAGTTTATAAGCAGGCCTTTGGTCTTCTCAAAAACAACAATCAAAAATAAGTCCACAGAATCATGTTAATAGTTTAAAATGAAAAACAATATTTTTCTTTCTGGTTTGTGGTCTTAACATTCATTTCTTATTGTTTGATTTGCCAGCCCTTTTCACCCAAACCAACAGGTGAATCAGAGACAATGTGGTTAGCAATTTAATTTTCTTCAACTGTTCAAATACTTAATCTGTAAGACTTGCTCTCAATAACAGACCACATCTAGTCATAATATTTGGTTGTGAAATAACGAGGAGCCTGGGATGTCACAGGAGTATGAAAAACAAGAAAAACGGAGACGTATGCACTTGAGAAAATGACAAACTAAAAGCTGGATTATTAAAAACAGTCATCATGGCATAATCTGAAGATTTTCATCCACTTGCAAAATATGCATAAATAACATAAGACAACACAAATATTTAAATTCTAAGTAACACAGTATTTCAAAAACGAAACGAACTAATGATTGGCTATTTTCTATGCTTATGGAAAAAAAAAACAACACTGCAGGTTTCTGATTTTTCTTGCTTTCTTGTTTCCTAAAATACAGAACTGCTGAAGAAAGGTGGAATATTAGTGATATTGAAACTGAATGATGAATACATGAAGGTTCATTAAACAGGCTGCTTATTTTAATACAGTGCCTGCCTATTAATAAGAGGATATAAGATGATTAATATATAAGAATTAAGCCAATCTCTTACTCTTTAAGCTCACTGTAGATTGGCAGGACTGACGGATGGCAGACAAATGCAAACGCAATAGTTGGTAAAGCATACACGGTCTGTTAGAAGGAAAAAAACAGACATTAGGAAAAGACATTTTTACCATAAAAATGACACAACTCCACTGTTTCTGAGTTGAATTTATATCTGACAGTTCTTCAGAATCTTTGGATTATTTGGTTATTAGGAGAGTTTCGATCTCTAAAATAGAAGTAATTCAGAGGGTTTTTCTTGCGCTAGCCGTTAGGCATTTGTCACAGAAGGACTTTAGATGTGACTCACCTACTCCATATTTTTATATACTCCAGGCATAGCAACGCCTTGTGTTTATGCGTCACTAGTCAGTTACATGGAGTGTTTCCTACATTATCTTGCTGGGTCCCCACAACAGCCCTGATCACTGGACAGGCCCTCGCTGTTCTCCTGACCTCCCCTGACAGGTGAAGTAACTTGCACAGGACTCCAAGGACTCTATTTTACTGCTCTTTGCTCCCTCTCAGGTGCGTCAAATAAGACTTAGAAGATGCTCTCTGAAAAGAAAATTGGTTCCATACTGCACTACTTTGGCTGTTCCTTAGAGTTAAAAACAAAAAACAAAAAAACAGAGAGAGGAGAGGTATCCATTTACTTTTCTTAGATAAGCCTTTTTGAAATACTCAAACTCAATCTAACTTCTTATACAAGAAGAAGCTAGTAGAGAAGAAAAGACAGGAACCTATTTTATGCCCTAACTCTGCTGAGGCACTGTGCCAGCCACATTCTAACAAAACCCTGTAAGATAAAGAATAGAATCCTCATTTTTATGTAAGGAGTTTGGTGACTTGCCTGAGGATTCAGATTCAAGCCTGGGTAGCCCCCTAGTCTGCTGTTCCTCATAGTATCAACATATCTTAGTAGTATGAACTTTAAAAAATATCAGCATGTGATGCTATCTACATTTCAACTGAACAAGCTGAGGAAGTCTGTCACCACCATGTAAAAAGCAGTGCGCTATGGTTGTTATTAATCTGTTTTTAAAGCATCACCCAGCACTCTACACAGGAAGAGAAGAGCTGAGACAATTATCCAAATTAGATTTTCATAGAGAATTCTTTTTTTTTTTAAGTATACTTTATTTTTTAAAATTTTTTGTTTGTTTTTTTGTTGTTGTTGTTTGGATTTTTTTTGAGTTGGAGTCTCACTCTGTCGCCCAGACTGGAGTGCAGTGGCTGCTCCCGGCCACCGCAGCCTCAACCTGCTGGGCTCCGGTGATCCTTCCGCCTCAGCCTTCCGAGTAGCTGGAATTACAGGCGCACGCCACCGCCCAGCTGATTTTTTGATTTATTGTAGAGATGAGGTCTCGCTGCCCAGGAGGGTCTCAAACCCGTGGGCTCAGGCAATCCGCTCACCTCGGCCTCCCAAAGCGCTGGGATTACAGGCTGAGCCACCGAGCCCAGCCTAGAGAATTCTTAAGGTTGTCCAACAGGTAAACCAGATAAGAGGGAGTCTAAACTATCATATTTGTATATATCTGAGAAGTCTTTAAATGAATTGTGGAATATAGAAGCAATGGTACATTCAAAACAGTGTAATTACAAGTATGAGAAATATGATGTCCTTAATAAAAATACTTGTTTTTAACTGTAAAGGATAAGGAAACTTACCTTTGAATTGAAGGTAACATATTTTGGTGTACACATGTCAGGATTTGTTGAATTCACACTTATTGTTGAATTTAATTCTGGACCAGTGCAGGAAATTTGAAATTTCTTGTAGATAACCTGGTATTAAAAAAAAAATAGGAGAAACAATATAGACTTTAGCAAAGCCAGATAATGAATAATTATGACATCGCATTATACTATAACAAAATCAGACCAACCATTTCAATCAGCACTTACCACTATTAGGAAAAAGACCATACAGCTCAAGGAAAATCCACTGGTATAGCCAAGATACCCTTTAAAAAAAATTTAAAAAATAAGTATTATTATTTCATTCATCACGTCATTTCTTTCAATGCATTATTTCAAGCACAGTTTGGAGCTCCAAAAATACACATATACACCCATGCGAATATAAGATTTATTAATGACAGTGCTACTTAATTTGGCAAAAGAATGGGGCTTTGAATAAAAAATTGCTATATTATATGTTTTGATTGCAGTTGTCCCTGGCACACTAGAGAATACAGATTCCCAGAATCCAGGGAAAAAGAGCCCCCCAGTTTTAGTTGTAAGTCTGTAGATGGAGTCCTATGGGCAAATCTATTTATTCCTTGATCCCCACAATAGTGCTTTATTATGCATTTATTGTGTGCTTACTGGATGTCAGTTATAATACTTCTCTCCTCAGATGAGACAGAGTAGATGAAGTGAATTTCTAGTGATAAATGGAGTATCTGGGGATCTTTACTTAGCTCCCCTTAGGATGCCTAGGAGATCTCCAGCTGCCACCATAACCTCCAGAAAGGTACAGTTAAGTGGGCTTTTAGGTCTCCATTATTCTTATCTCTGGAGGAGTGCCCTTCTCTACTTAACTGAAAAGCGTTACCTCTATAGGTACAGAAAAACTTAAACATAGACCCAGAAACTAGAAAATTAAGTGACTTTAAAAAAAAAAAAATCTGCTTATAAACTCAGAGAACTGCTAGAGGTCTGCTTTTTGAAAAATCCAAAACAAAAAACCATTGTTCATAATTATTTTTGGAAGAACTTTAGTCTAAACTTCTGCCTTAAATTAGCCCATAAGTAAAGAAAATTCATGTTAGAGATTTTTTGATTGGCTCTGGCCTCATTATTCAATGCATGAAACTCCCCTAACATCAGGCATACTGTCTCCAAATATAAGCATGAGAACAAATGTCAAAACCAAATGGATATGCCTTGGAGATTATCCATTACTTTTGACTTTTGATTTCTCTCTTCCTCTTCAGTGAGGCAAATAAATGAGATTGGTTAGACTCTCTAAATTTAAGAGTGATTCATAATACTTTTGGGTATAAATATAAGCAACTTTCTGTCTTGATAATAGATTTTAAAGTTTGTCTAAATAATCAGGGTATTTAAGACCTCATATGTAGAAAGTTTCATTTTCTGGGCTTTCCTTAGAGTAGCCTGTAAGTTGTGCTATTGAAAATAACCCTCTCTGTCCCTAGCCCTAGAAACTCCATTCTCTCCCTCTATAGCTTAGTAGAGGGATTGCCTAGGAAGCCGGTGTTTTTATCCCATATTAAAGTTGGGCCTGATTAATACTTGCAATTTATCTTTACCCTCTAAGTGAATGCAGAGGGCAAAGTGTTTCATTTTTATTACATTTCTGATTTATCCAGGCATGGTAGATGGTGATAAAAGCAATATCTTTTCTTACCTAAGTTCTTCAAAAGACACAGAGGGAGGATTATGCCAAAGGTAACTATCACCACCAGAACACGGCCATCCACATACCAGGCTCTGAAAGACATTGAGTGGTTAGGTTGTATTATATTAGAAAGTAATTTTTTTTCCTCAAATGTACAATTTTATGATATATTTTAATTAATTTTTTTACTATACCAATTTTTACCATCTATTTTTTAAAATCATGATTCAAGTTTTATCCAAACACTTTAACACAACCACTACTCATTTACTACTGCCTCAACTCCATGTACTAGAAGGGTTTTTTTTTCCCCTCCCCCACTGGCTAAATGTGGCATTCCTTTGAATTATTTATGTGGTTTCAAAGCTGAATGCATAAATTGCATTCTGTCAGATTACAACTTGTCCTATCAATTATTTAACGAGAAAGTTCCTTTTTGTTTTGCTTGGCTAGTATCAATGAGACACAAGTCACCCCAGGTAGACATTTCTCTGTCCCTGATCCCTTGGACTTGACCTTGAATCCTGAGGATAGAACACTAGGAACTCTGGCTTCTAAGATTCCCCCTTGAAAGAACACAGAGAAACTAACACTGACAAGAACTGTTAAACAAGAGGGAGTCAAAACATAATTGCTGTGCCAAATGTAGCTGCAACATTTTCCAGGGTTGGCTACATTTTTATGAAGTTGGTGCATGTAAATTTTGCTCCCAAAATTCTATGTCCCCTCTTTAAGAAAGAGGGCTAGGGTCTTATTTTATTTTTTTGCATATTCCATTTCTGTGTTAAAAATATTCCATATCTGTTCTATTTCACAGAAACTAGATACAGATTTCAGACTCGGGAAAATGCAGATGAATCTGCCTTTTAAATGTTCATATTCAAATGGCTTTCCCTGATTCTTTTATTTATATAGCCTCAAACAAATTTATTGTTTTGTTATTTTCTCATAGCTCTGGAGGCTGGAAGCCCAAGATCAAGGAGAAATGTATTGTTGAAACAACAAGCAAACAAACAAACAAACAAATAAACAAAAAATATGTAGGAAAACCTTTGGCAATCTCCATAAGGCAAACACTTTGGTTAGCCTGCATTTATATGTAAAACATTTCAGTTGTATCAGAAAAAAACGGTCTATAACTTACGAAAATGCCTCATCTTTTCCCATGAGAAACTTTATGGCGGAGGGTAGTTCATTTTTTACTATGAAGAGGTAGCTCAGCATTGCTGGAGGAAAATGAGAACATTTTTAGAAAGAAGATAGGAAGGCTCATGTTGCAAGCTATATTGAAAGTTAGCAGCCCGTCTTAGACTAACCTTCAATAAGACACAAAGGTAGCTTTAGCTACTCTAGCAGGAAACTTGACTTTAAATAAGTGACTGCTGTCTCTGTCTTTCTTTCCATGTGCCATTTTAGCAATGAGGATGATAACTGCTTGAGTCATGTTAAAATTCATGTGACTTCCCAACCACCAGAATTAGTTTCATGTTATGTATAGAAAAGCGTGTTCTTTTTACCTCCAGTGTTCTGTAGAGAGGTGGCTCCAAAGATTACGAGCTTCCCTGTGGTACCAAAGACCTGTTCTCCCAGTTTTTCATACACCATGCATCCTATTTAAAAATCAAATTTGAAGACACAAGAAATGATGGGGTTCTGAAAGTTAAAATAGTCAAAATTTCATCATTCTATTGACTATCCCCCAAGTTATTTTGTGCCTTTCTCAAACTCAGACAAACAGGTACCTTGGCATTCTCACTATAAAACAATCTCTTGGCATTTTAAAATGTCAGACATGACCACCGTTTCTCCTTTTTCAAGTTGGCTAAAGTGCATTACAAGTAAACTATGAGGTCATAAGGCTTATTTTTAACCATCTTTCCATTCCTGAGGGGAAAGTCCCACTGGGATCTTTTTCTCAGGTCTGGTATACCATATATACTTCCAGATTTGATTTTTAAAAAATCCTGAAGGCTGGGACAAAAAGATTCCTTTTGAATTAATTACCTGATCTGATTAAGTTAACAAAGGATTATCTTAATAACATCCCAACAATGCCTCTATGTCCTAAATATAATAATAAGCTTAGAAACATCTTAATAGTCATGACATAAGAATTCTGATCATTCACAAAATTTACTTCAAAGACATGCAACTTGCAAAAGAGAGCAGCAAATTTGTCAAAAGAATAATTTGTAGCAAAATTCAAAAGTGTTCATCTAGTTCATCTTGATAAATACTAAAATACCAAGTCATTCATTTAAAAAAGTGTTTATATTGCTTTTATAACGGTTCAGTTCATGTTTTCAAAGAGTTCACAGAAAGCAATGTGGATTAAGCTATAATTAAACTTTTGTTTAATCTCTCTTAAGACTGGCATTTAAACTAGACAATGGCTAGATCTTCAATTTGCTACAAAATGTTCTAGTTAAATGGAGTCATCTATATACAATAGTAGTTGGCCAGTATAGTTTCAGCTAACGTAGAAGTCAAAGTATTACAAACATAATCCAGTGTCCCAGGAATAGAAAATAAACACTTCAGGTATTACACTGCCCAGAGCACTTGAAGTCTCTTCATAGCTTACTCACTCCCTCATGGCCTCAGGAGCAATATTTTCTCCTTGGAATATGCACAAAAGAGGATGGAAGGTCTGTTTACTTTTAAACCTTGAAAGCCATCATATAAAAACATAGGATCTTTGTTTTGGATTTATGAATACCTACGGAAGTCTTTAAAATGAAGTCATCTTAAACTAGAAAAACAGACATATTGATGGTTCACTTTAAATGACAACATTATTTGCTCATTGCCCATGACAATTTAATTTATATTTTTCTGCAACTGTTTCTCTGGGTAAAAACCACCACAGGTCTTCCAAAGGTCAAAGTCGTCTTTCTTTTTAAGAGTCAATTGCTATATGTAAAAATCATCTGTCACAATATCATCATGAAAATAATTCACCCTAGCTTAAAAAACCCAGACGTATTCTCAGCTTACCTGTTTCCTTTGAACAGATCAACAGAAGGTTTATTGAATATATAGACAGCAATGTCACTGAAGTCAAAAGTATCCTAAAGCAACGAAAATAAATCTTATAACTAGAAAAGAATATATTCTGATTTACATTATAGCAAGGCAAAGGTTATTCATATGCTAATATTATGTGTTAATAGTATCCAAATTTTGGAACCTATTAGTCACCCCTGCCCTAAAATCTTCAATAAAAATGCCCTACCAAATAAAGAAGTGCTCATTCGAATCTGAGTAACTCTAGCAGTTCAAATCCTTTATGTAATTCAAAGCCCAAATAACTCCCTGGGAACATTTCAGTTGGGATGACTTTAAAACAATATTTTTCAAGAAATCTTTTGTACTCTATTGTGTACTCTCTGTTACAACCTACATTCAGGTAAGAAAGTGTGAGAGAGGGGTGTGGGACGGGGGGTGGTGAAGGAGAAGGCTCGCAGTGACCTTAGGAGTGACCACGTGACTTTGGGCAACTCATATAAGCTCTCTCCTCTCTAGTTTCCTCACCTATAATCTAAAGACACAAGCCAAATGATGTCTAGGGTTCTTTTCATCTATCACACTGTGGCTATTTTTGAATCTATACATTAAACCACTAATGTAATTTTGTTGTTGTTGTTGTTTTGTTTTTTGGCACCTGGTTCTTCTTAGCTGAATAAGCCCCTCTTGTTAACTGGTGGGAACAATTTTGACAATCAAGTATAAAGAAAATACTTTTTTGAATGATGAACTCATGTTTTTGTTTTAGTACATCTGGCTCATTATGAAACTCTTCTCAAGAAAAAGCACAGCTTAAATAATGTAGGAGATCACACAGATTATTTCTGAATCGTTTGGTTAAAACAGACATGATAATTGAAAATAAAGCCTATTTATTAAAAAGAAAAAAAACTAGTTCCCCAAATGAAGCTGCTCACTTCCTGATGTAGGCAAATATATCCCTAGAACAATACCTTGCTGCCACTGATTCCATGTTTGAGTAATTAAGGACAATTATTTTCCTAGCAAGTGCTGTCGAGAAGCACTTGGCACATCACGATGTTCTCTCTGCATGGGCCGCCTCCTTCCAACCCCTTCCCCCACCCACACACCTGTTGAACTGCTGCTCTGGGACCCAGCACAGATGCCACCTCCTCGGGTGCCTTCCCTTGCCCCAAGCAGAATGACTGCTCCGTATCTCCCTCTGGTCCTAGAGCATTCTGTTTCTTCTGAGTACAGGGCAGACATGAGGAGATACACAGGAGTGCAGAAGGTCAAAAGCAGAACAGATGGATTTCCAGAAATTGACCAGAAAACACAGGAGGGGCAGAGAGAGAGAGCTCAGCAGAGGCAAAATAAACACTGGGAGGAAGAACAGAAAAACTAACACTTTGGGGTAAAGGCCAGACTGATCCCCTGAGAAAGGGGAATTTAGGTTAAGATATGATTGTTAAGAAAGCACATTCAGATATACATATTTCGTTAAGATCCTTGAGTGAGAAGGATGATTAAGAGGGTAAGTCCCACCAACAAAGTTTCTGAAACAGAGCAGAAAACTTTGGGATTGATGAGTCACCAGTAGGTCCTAGACAATGCTGAAGAGGTGCCCATGACCAAAGGCCTCCACTTAGAAATCATGTTCAAAAAGGAATTACAGACCTTTACTTTTTGAAGATCAAGCAGGGATCCGCTTTATCGGGAACTGAGAGATTTTAATTTTTTGTTTTTATTTTTGTCATTTTCCTTTATAAAAGTAAAATAAACTATGACTGAGCAAGAATAGACAGAGATAGAGATAGAAAGTCCCTTATTATCTATTCTAGTAGAGGGTCACGAGAAACAGAGAGCAAGCATTTATTAACCAATCCAATAGTTTTGAGATATGTAATGGAATATTATTTAATATGCTCTGTGGAGGAGTAAGATACAAGACCTAGTTGTGGCATGATTTTTTTTACCATCTAATGAGATAAGTAATATATGTATGTGTTGAAGAAGCAAGCTTTAAACTTCACTCAGAGTTCACTCATGTATTCAGGAACATGGTACACTAAGTGGCCACTTCTACATGTGCATGGGACAGGCCTAGAGGATCTCTGTGTAGCATAGAATAGCCTGGGCTTCCCAGTGGGATAGGATGGGTGCCATCTTGGGATGAGCTAAGTGCTGTTCTGGTGTCACTATGTGCCCAGTTGGGTCCACTTGCTGTGTCTGACCAGGAGACCAGGGAGTATTAGCATGGGCCCAAGGCTAATGAATAAAAAGGAGAACCTTGTAGGAAGTATATACGTGCCTAGCAGAAAAAGACAGTTACTAACATCCACATAATAATTTACTAAAGGCTTTAATCCTGGGAGGACTGGGTATTTATTAGCAAAATAAACATTCTAAGGAAATTTTTTGAATCTCTTTGTAGATAATGCACAGTTGGCCTCTAGCCCTTTGCAAGAGGTGAACGATTTCTTCATAAACCCCTATCACTACTTTTTTCAAGTGGGAGAAAAGTGTTGATCACGGAAGATTTCAGTGGGGTGTTCACCTATCTTCTTCCCCACACTTAAAAGAGGCAGATGAAAGTAGTCCTACGGTGATGACAATAGCCCCCTTGTCCCCATGTTTAAGAGACACACGACTATACCCCAGAGGAAGGGATGTGTAGTAAGAATCCAATAACCTTTGCCTTTAAGAATCCAAACTCAGCCGGGCTCAGTGGCTCAGCCTGTAATCCCGCGCCTTTGGGAGGCTGAGGTGAGTGGATTGCCTGAGCCTGCGGGTTCGAGATCCGCCTGGGCAGCGAGACCTCATCTCTACAATAAATCAAAAAATCAGCCGGGCGTGGTAGCGCATGCCTGTAATTCTGGCTACTCGGAAGGCTGAGGTGGAAGGATCGCAGGAGCGCAGCAGGCGAGGCTGCGGTGGCCAGGAGCGGCCACTGCACTCCAGTCTGGGCAACAGAGTGAGACTCCAACTCAAAAAAAAAAAAAAAAAAAATCCAATCTCTGAAGACTCTCTTCTTCATCCCTCCCAAAATATAGATCTTCTCGTCCAAGATTTTAAATTAATATAAAACAAAAATCTTTTTCTATCAGGTCACTAAGAAAGAGGTAAATTGCATAAGTAAAATTCTGAAAATATTTTGAGTTATACAAGAATCTGGCATGAATGGGATTAAAATTTAGGAAAGTACACCTCCTTATTCAGATTCTTACAAAAAAGAAATACATTGGCTAATTGATCCTGTTATGATCTAGGAAAATCAAGTCAGAAATGCCTTGAGACACAGAAGAAACCATGACATCTAAAAGAAACAGCACAGAGAAATGATTGGAGAGAGTGTAATGGCTTTTTGAACACCTCTCTTTTGAGCATGATTATGCCCCAGTTTGTCCAAATAGATACTTGTACATACAATTATGGTTTCCTATAAGAGAATCATATACTGGGATTCCTGTGCTAACAAAGAGGGACATAAGTGATTCATTTTTAAAAATTCCATCTGGATATAGTAATTTAGACTTCCACACATAACGAAGTGAACACAAGTTTTAAAGTGAGTGAGGCAAAAACTGGTTGCTGAAAATGGCACAATTAACTGAAAACTGAAGCTCAGTAATTAGTAATTGGATTGTCAAGGTGCTGATATTTCAGACTTATGCTCAGACTTTTCAGATAAGAAAATCTAGAACCTATAATCATACTTGGGCCATGGGAAGGGGTTGGGGGAGAGTTAAAATTGTGAAGAATGTGGCCAAGAACTTTCATGAGTCATTTGTGTGACAGCAACTCTTTGGAAGATGTGGTGTAGGACATCCTAGTACATTTTTGTATCTCCTGAGAAGAAACTTAGAGTTCTAGACACTTGAATCAGGGAGAGAACTTCAGAGAGTACCCTCTCCAGGACAGGAACAGGACAGGAAACGTCTGTGCTTCACACCAGCACATTGGCATCCAGATCTGTAGTGTCTTCTGAAAGGGAACACATTATACGACCTGTTCTGTTTCTGCAAAGTTCTGTGCTTTGAGACTAAGGCTGAGCTGAAGTCACTGCTGCCAGTTCTATCCTTGGGAACTCATTTTACTCTCTGGGTCTATTTGAATCTACATAAAATCTAACCCCTCTTCTACCTAACAAACAGTTCTTCTCATGGTGCTCACTTTAAGACTGTGCTCTTTGACTTAAAAGTCATCAATTCTTTCAATTGTTGATCTTGCGGTGAAGTGTTTGGGCTGCTGACATCTCAGCCATGGTCCAGTTTCTCTACTATCCTTTTTAAAGACTGTATGCTAACACAAGTACAGAGCTCTAACATCAGTTTTGATCCGAACAGTGCAAAGCATGATAGGATTTTTAATTTCTCTGAGTTGAACAGCATGCTTCTTTTAAGGCAACCTATTCTGGAATTCATTTTTACAGCAGCTATATCACACTCTTCATTCTTTTTGAGCTTCTGGCATGAACGCTACTAGGCTAAGTCTTCTCGGTTCATTCCTGTGTACTTTTTTTGGTGTTTTTGAAGCTAAGTGAAGGATTCTATATTTATTTCTGTTACACTTTATCTTTCAAGTCTTGTGATCTCTTTTAAAATTGTTGATCCTTTTTACTTGTGTATTAACCACCTCATCTAGCTTCACATCTTAACTGTGCCTTCATCCACTAGTACTATGAATAGAGCAAGACCATCAGGAAATGGCCCAATGTCCAGTCAACTGCTTGAAGCCTGGAAGTCATCCTTGATCTAACCTACTCTCTCATCCCTCATATCTAGTTCATTGGTAAGTGTCCCAACATATGTACTTCCAAAATTTATCAAATCCATATGCATTTTTTCCCTATCTCCTCCGACATCACTCTAGTCCAAGCCGCCTAGTCCATGGTGGACCTGGCAGCCAGATTAATCTTTTTATTTAATTGTTTTATTATGTGTCTCCATCACTAGATTGGAGGACAGGTCATGAGGTTTAATTCACTTATTTACCTGTTTATATTCAACATCAAAAATACATATAACACTCTTAGGTAGGAATCAGTGAATTTATAAATATTAGAATCCTATTTGCAAGTTATGTGAGATAATGCCAAATATCTTGCTAAAATCAAGACTTCCTCTACCTAAGATAGTCCTGTGACCTACTAGTTTACCCTTATCTCAAAAGATGATGTTAGTTTAGTGACTAGGAAAATTCTGTTGATCTCTACAGAGCAATGTTTTCTGCAGTAATTGCACATAAACTACTTAATAATTTGTTCTACAATATTACTTGGGATTTACTTTTCTCCACTTTTGAAATTAACCCATTTTCAGTCCTGTGGAGTATTACTGCTTTCCATTATTTTTTAAAAAAGATTTCTGAGCCTGGAAGTTATGGCGCATGCCTGTAATCCCAGCACTTTGGGAGGCCAAGGCAGGAAGACTGCTTGAGGCCAGGAGTTCGCGATCAGCCTAGGCTACATAGCAAGACCTCATCTTCACAAGAAATGAAATCTTTAGCTGGGCATGGTGGCACAGGCCTGTAGAATGAGGATGAGGTGGAAGAATTGCCTGAGCCCAGGAAGTTGAGGCTGTGGTAAGCCGTGATTATGCCATAGCACTACAGCCTGGACTACAGAGTAAGAATCCGACTAAATTTAAAAAAAGATTTCCAAAAGTGGCCCTGGATATATTTACTCTATTTGCTGCAAGAAAACTTTGACTCATCTCTTAAACAATAAATTTCTAGACATCTATTTTTAAAACATTTAATTGTCATTGTTTTGAATCACTTGACGGGATTGGAATCTTTTTGGCCTTTCATAATTTACCCAAAGACTATATGAATAATGTTATAATAAATTTCATTTTAAAAAGTACTGTATACTAATAAAATGGAAAGCTGTGACAACGAATGGAACCAAAACATTTTGAATGTGATTGGAATGTTCTATACTAAGATTGTGGTGTTGATCTCACAAGTGTATTTGTTATCAAATCCGACCTTTTAAATTGGGGAATTTTATTGTCTATAAAGTATACTTCAAAAGCAAGCAACAACAATAAACAAAAACAACTTTAGGGAGATGAGACTATATTTTAAAGCTCAGCTGTATAACAAGAAATCATATGACATCCTCTTAACCCAGCACCAGAGCCCTTAGAAGGGGTGGAGGTAAAGCAGCCGTCGCCGCTTTGGATCCAGAAATAACTTGACTGGGGGTGTTTGGGGCTGCCAGGCAGCTGAGCACTTTCAACTCCTCCAGGACCCATTCCTCTCAAAAGAACAGAGAACCTTTACCAATGCTCTCTAGCATGACTCTCTTGCAAAGTTGAAAGCAGCTATTCTCAAACTTCAGCGTGCATGCGAATTAGCATCAGATCTTGTTAAAATGCGTATTCTAACTCAGCAGGTCTGGGGCAAGACTTGAGGTTCAGCATTTCTGACAAGCTCTTGGACTACACTTGGAGTGGCAAGATCGAAAGTCCCGAGACTGTGGCATGTACTTTTCTGTTGTCTGTTTCTCATAAACGCCTTGCCATTGCAGCATCGTCACCTGTCATATTGTCTGCAGTGGGGTGCTGTGCCAACATTACAGTAAAATGGGCCCCACAGCTGCCCAGGTAAGGTGGCAATGAAGGGAAGCATTTATGGCTGAATCATTTTGGCTTTCAGTGTGAAAAGTGAGGTCATGTCTACTTCTTTTGGTTGACTTACTTCACCAGGACATGCATTTAAACTTATTTTCCAACTTCCCTCCCCTATGTCTCTCTCCCTCCAAAAGAAACCTGAGGCTCACCCCAGTCTTTAATTTTTCTCTTCTAAATCTAATTAAAAGTATAAAGCTTTTACCATCCTCAATGACATGAGCAGGATAGTCCATATGCAAGCTCCCTGAGCAGGAGTAAAAGTGAGCACACCATTACCAGTCCTACTTTGATCTATCACTGCTTCCCACCCACCCACAGCCCTGTCTCCAAGACTCACCGACACACTGCAGGCCCAGGCAGTACATTTAAAATCCAGGACAAGAGACTTACACACACTGTGGCAAATGTATGTGTTTGGGGCCAGCCATCTTTCTCCAGTCCTTCCCACAGTCTGGCCTCTCCCTCACTCTCTTCTGCCTCTTTCCTTCTGTCTCTCTTTCCCAACTGTCTCTAGCCTCCTGCGTGTTTTCACTCATTTCTCTCTCTGCTAACTTGCCCTGCGCTTCCACCCGACCCCAATGGTTCTTAAGGGAAAAATGCGTGTATAAAGCGAGTAAGGATTGAAAAATGTGCTTGGGAGGCTGAGGTGAGTGAATTGCCTGAGCCCGCGGGTTCGAGACCCGCCTGGGCAACTTGACGAGACCTCGTCTCTACAATAAATCAAAAAAATCAGCCGGGCGTGGTAGCGCGCGCCTGTAGTTCCGGCTGCTTGGAAGGCGGAGGCGGAAGGATCGCCGGAGCCCAGCAGGTCGAGGCTGCGGTGGCCGGGAGCGGCCGCTGCGCTCCAGTCTGGGCGACAGAGTGAGACTCCCACTCAAAAACAACAACAACAAAAAAACCCCAGAAAAACTTGCTTGAAGAGACTAGAGCACTAGCCGGAAATGGCAGAAGGGCTAGGTAGTATGGAGGACCCAACAGAGGATAGAGACCAAGAATGTAAAGTGTCACCCCATCTGTGTGGCTGAAAAGCTCAGATCCAGGGATTTTCCAGGCTAAAGTGACAGAGAGTCAGTGGAAAAAATAAATAGGGTATGGTCAAGTGAGGGTCTATGACATTCAAGCAAAGTGAGGAAGCCAGAACAGAGGTTTGCAATGACGTTTAAGAACCAGTACAGTGGTTGCTAGCCTGGAAAAGCCATGCCAGTGGCAGGCTTAAGTGGAGAAGAAAGGGACACCAAGGAAGAAGACTCCTTTAGTTAATAAGAGCTCAAGTGACATGCCTGAAAGTGAAGACAGAGGGACAAGGTGTTCTGAGTCCCTAATTTATATGAAAATTTTAAATATTTTGAAAAATTCAAAATGATCTTTTATACAAAAATGAGTTTCTTAGAGCTTTAATTTACTATAATGAGATACACTATAATTAATAAAACACCTTTTGATCATTAGTGATAACAAATTTGGGGTGTTCACGGTGTGTCAGGCCCATGCTAAGCACATTGTAAAATATTTCAATTACATATAGCACTAGCACTATCCCTATTTTACAGATAGGGTAATAAAATCCAGGAGAGGTTAAGTATTTTGTCTAAAGTCACACAGGTAGTGACAGAGCACCCAAACCCCCTGGTAGTCTGACTCCAAAGTCCTTATCCACCATGCCACATTGTCTGCCAAAGTCAAATATCCAGAGAGGGATGACAGTGTAAAAACTAAGACCTAAGCAGAAGACAAAAAAACTTAGAATGAAATATATCAAAATGCTAACAGAGCTTGTGTTTTGAATAGTGAGATTTTCAGCAATTTCTTTATATTTTATTTATTTTCAAAACGGTTTAATGATTATCTTAGTTTTACAATAAAGATATTAAAATAAAAGTATAAAGTATCTTTTGAATGACAATATTATTATCTCAACTCTTTTCTGGGGGCGGGTGGTGTTGCATCTGCTTAAGTCCCAAGGTCATTAATATAGTCCCAAAGTGGACTTCTTAGTCACTACATTATGATTGTATTTCAAAATTCTGAGGGTTAGAGGGTCTGGTAGCATGTGATTATGTGTTAAGCTCACCAATTGGACTAGTGGATGAAAGGGGCGGTTTTAAAAGACTGAACAGGAAGCAGGTGGAGAGCTATTATTTGTGCAATTCCTTCCATTTCTTTCCTCCTAGGTAAGTCTAAATTCTTTGGTGCAAAGCTTCTCTTAAACTAGCTTCACTGTCATTTAGGTATTTTGTTTTGTCTAGAAAATGAAATACACATCGCTGATAGTCAAGTCAAATTATATCTAATAGAATCCTAAAAACAAAGAGGAATGTAAAAGAGGTATGCTGGCAAATAGTGGAACTTATCAGTTTAGTTGGTGCTTTGTAAAAAAGTTAGGGGAAGGTCTGGGCTTAAATGAGGAAGTTGTACCAGTAAGAAAGAGAGCCATGTGCCACTGCCACTTCCTGTTTTTGCCTGTAGTGGGCAGAGGATTGTGGGTTTTGTGGGTACTCTCCATTTATAATTTTGACATGTCCTTATTCCTCTTCTTCCATTCTACAGGACAACTGGCTTCCCTTCTCCTCAAACCTAGATCCTTACCCCCCTTTATCATACTCTAAAGATATAACACTTGAGTGACAGAAAAACCCCACATATAACCTTGAAATAAAGGAATATGCTGCTCTTGGTGGGCATTGAAGACTTCCATTCCAGTAGAGTGGTAGATTTGGGGCTTCATCCATATTTTCTGACTCTGCTTTCATAATAACAATGCACATTTAAGAAGAGATGGGAGGTTTAAGAGGAGCACCCAATAAACTTGTTGCCCTCGCCCCCCCAAAATGAGTGTCTTCCTGGGCAAGCTACTGAGCCTCTGTGAATTTTAGTTTCATTATCTATACAATGGGGGTGTTAAATATGGTTGCTATAAAGATCTCACGAAACAATTTAAACTTTATAACTATCTTTTTTAAAAAAGTCTTTAAAACAGGAGAAGCCATTCTTAGTTAGGGGCCCCATGAAAGGAGGCTGCAGGTAGCTTTGCTCTGCAGGCTGTCTCTTGCTGATCCCTGATACAGATGCAGATCTTTGACACCATGTGCCTGACACAAGGTGAAGTCTGTAGCCTTGGAACAAAGCAAAACTGGTCCACACAGGAGTCGTTTTCCAATTAAACCAACTACCACTCTGTGAGTAATGAAAAATCAAGCTAACCTTGAAAAGCCAACTCTCTGGACTCTACTTAACCTGCCCTACTGTGCTGGTACACCCCTGGCCTACTTATACTCCAGCAAGTGACCAGAAAAGGCATTCTTTGCATTGTGCAGGTGAGTAATGCTGTTAAAACCATAGACAGTAGAGTTAAGTTGTCACTCACAGGCTAAGAAATATGCATGTACCAGAAGAGAGGTCACACTGTTGTCCTCGAATGGCAACGAGGCACCTGATGCAGCTCAGCATAACTAGGACGGAATGAACTCAGCGTATACTCTTTTGCGTGCATACCCACACCTACACACCTCACACACGCGCACACACGCGCGCCAGCATACACCTACCCTTCTGGGGCCAAGAGAATGAATTCTTGGAACCCTTTATCAGATGCATCATAGATGACTCACAAACTAAGCAACAGCTACTCAACATTTAAAAAACAATAGGTGGGACTCATCTCCTACGCATGCCAACTCTCTCTGTTTACAAAATAGGCTCTCATTGTTAGCACAACACTAACCACTCTCCCATTTCCCTATTTCTGAAAAGCTTCTTAATCCGATGAATTTCAATAGACTTCAATGGCACTGCCACTGTCCTTTTTTACGTGTTTTCAAATGTTGGCAAGTCTGAATGTGCCATTTCTCCCCTTCCAGGATTATTATTCCCAAACGAGGGACTCTTGATGCCAATGTTTTTTGCTGCCAGCTGAAGGACAATTTTCTCTTCAGATCATTTCTAAGGAACCATGACTATAACTCAAAGA
This sequence comes from Carlito syrichta, assembly GCF_000164805.1. NCBI lineage: Eukaryota > Metazoa > Chordata > Mammalia > Primates > Tarsiidae > Carlito > Carlito syrichta. Next base: position 313,477 of record NW_007251400.1, on the reverse strand, counting down.
ATTTTAAAAACAAGTGACTGATTGGCAAGATGAAAGATGAATGTGACTATCCCCAAGGACCTCCTAGGATCACATCCGGAAGAGCAGAGTTTTCTTGCTAACTTCCTCTTAACCGCCTCGCCTTTTATGTCACTAGATCCCAGCTGGCCTTTCCTTAGGAGGCAAAGAGCTGCCTGCTTCAGAGTGCACAGAGAAGATGACCTACTATTTACAAGGAATCACTTGATGATTATCACACAGACTACCTTTGTTGCCACTAAGAGCAAAATTATCATTCAAATTTTGTGGAGTATATACAAAATAATAAAGCGAAGACAGTTCAAGAACAGGCAGCAGAGTATATGCAAAGACATAAAGCAGTCTCACTCTCAAGTTAGCAGAATTCGCTGAAAAATGTTTAGAGAAAGCTATCCTGGGGCAGTTGTTTAAGAATGTAACTCTCCCTTATAGAATGAGAAGACTATTTTTATGACGGGGTAATAGTGATCAAATTCCGATAATGTGCGAGTGGGAACTTAGGACAATATGCTAATGGGTCTACAGTTCTTATTCTATTTCTGTCTACCCATTGTGTACACTTAATTGTAAAATACTAAATTTAAACACAGAAGGGACCAGGTAGTCTGATCTCAGTTTTCAGAGAACCCTTACATTTTTAGATTTATACTTACTAGCAGGGCTATTCATATACAGAACAATGTTGCATCGTTTTGGTGGTAGGATAATTGCAAATGATCTACAAAGGTAAATACTGAGAGAGAGAGAGAGAGAGAGGGAGCAGAGAGAGAGAGAGAGAGAGAGAGAGAGAGAGAACCCACAAGAGAGAGAGCGCCAGAGCATCCACCTACAGTTAAAGTAAACAATCTTCCAGGAAGTGAAGGTAATTGTAACTGACAATGACAATTACTGTCCTTTCCCCCAAATAGCAATTTAACAACAAATGCCCTTTTGCAATACAAACCTCATATGGCATTTCTTAACAGTCTGTGAACTATTTTTAATCTTCACATGAAGGAGACATTCCTTAAAAAGTCAATAATGAGTGGCAAGTCTCGTGCTAACCTTGTGATTATTATCATTACATCTCTACAGCTACTAAAAATCTGAGGGTGGACTAACTTTTCAGTTGGTCTTTTTTCCCTCCCTGATAAGTTTGCAACAATGAGAGCCATTGTCGTACCCTAAAGCCTTGTTTTTGGCTTTGCAAAATCTAATGCTTGCATATCCATTCGTTTATTTCAGTAAAACTTTACTGAGAAACAGTTATATGCAAATGCTGCTCTAGATCCTGTTAGGCAGAGGGGGAATAATATGAACAAGGAAGAATTTGACATTAATCCTGCCCTTGGAAGTCTCAGAGTTCAAAAGGAAGGTAATATATGCCCTAAATAATGAAAGTGATGTTATTAGAAAGGTACAGATTACACTGAAAAGAGAGATCTCCCTTCTACATCTGGAAGGATCAAAGAACATGTCGGGGAGTTGGAGTCTGACCCAAGTCTCATAGGACCCTTAGGATTCAGATGCACAGAGACGAGACAAGGATGAAAGTGGACTGTTGGGAGGGCCCAGGTGACAGGTAAGGAGCAGGCACCTCTACATACAAGGGAGTGGAGGTTAACATAGCTGAAGCCAAGATCATCTGAAGGGAGAGAAGGTTGAAAATACTAGAAAGGACCCCCAAAAAACAGAATTATTTTTTGGAGGGCAGGACCTTTGTAGTACAGGCTTCTCCCACTAGGTAAGTATTCTAAGAACCCATTGGCATCAGTGTACCAGCTAGCATTGCTGTGAGAGAGTGTTTGGCTTCCGTGAAATGTTTTTTGGAGATTCTTTCAATGCATTTGCGCATTTCATGATGGGTTTATGAGTGCATCTGCCCACTCCATGATGAGTGTTCAGCAGTTTTTGACCCAAAACGGCAAGACTTCTGGTTCCCACCCTCTGTATTCATGTGCTCTCATCCTGGGCAACTTTTTTTTGTTTCTCCAGATGAAAGAAGTCTCCAGAGAGAAATGTTTTGTCATTGTGGAAGAGGGGAAATAACAAATGGCAGAGACACACAAAGGCATCAAAATTGATGAGTTCAAAAACTGTTTTGAGCAGTGAAAAAACTGTCTTGATAGGTGTATTGCATCAAATGGAGAGCACTCTGAAGGTGACTGAAGTTTAAAAATGTAAGACTAAATACACAATTTTTTATAAATAAATTCTTGTTTTGGGGGGATACCCCTCTCGTATTGTTTGGAATAGGTGGTGCATCATTGATTGATGCTGTGTTCTCGCTCTCATGGTCTAACTATCTACATCAGATATATTTTCTTTCTCAAGTTTTCTGTAGGTAAGACAAAAAGGAAAAAGTCTTATTGCACTGGTTTTAACTTCTCCAAAAAACAGGTTTTTTCCAGTTAACTTTTGCTCTGAAAAGCTCATAGTAAAAATAAATATAAAGAGTGCAGACTTCCCATCTCTACTCCACCCCCAGATCTCTCATTTTCCAGAAGGAACAGCTGTCAACGGTTTTCTTGTGTACCCTTCTCAAATATTCTGGGCAATATATACATATAGACACACTCTTCCTCCATGCTCACTTCCACCCACTATTTGGTTTGTTGTCATGTAATAATTCCATGTTACGTAGTGATAACAGTCCTGGGACATTTTTCCACATCTGTCCAGATAAGCCTATTCTACTCTTTTAAGTCATAGTCTAATATTCAATTTTATGAAATGACCATGATTATTTAACTGATTTCCTATGATACGCTTGGTATTATTTGACTTTGCTATTACTTGGTGTTTCATTCATAAAAACAAAATACATTTAGTTACCGCTTTGAAAGGAATGCCATTCAAGAGGTCCTAAAGGCAGTGGGAAATTGTAAGTTGCACATGGGAGAAAGTCAGGCAAATCACATGACAAATATGAAGCAGTTCAGAAGGCTTATTGGTTTTGCAATATAGTTTAGACATGTATTTTACTTGCTGTGACCAGGAAACTAACCACCCCTGACCTACAATTTCATACACTTGATGTTGCCAAGCTGTTTTCATTACGACAAGGGGGATGGTTCTTGGTGGAACACTGGTGAGATAACTCAGGAATACTGACTTGTTTTAAAAAGTGATTTTTAAAACTAAATTATATTGGAAAGAAAACAGTAAGTATTAACTTGCAAGTCTCCATTAATAAAATAAAATTTCTCTCAAGTTATACATTAATAATTCAAATTTGGTTGCTGAAGAAGGCATCAATAAAGGTAGTAGAGTGTTTCAGATCATGCTAGCCTGGATGGAATCCCAGCTTCTCTAAATGGTGATTCCAGGTAAAGTGGATAAACCTCAGTTACTTCATCTGTAAAATGGAGCTGATACCTACTTCCTGTGTTGTTGGTTGGGATTACATAAGATAATGTGGCATATATAGTTATTGTTCAATTAATGTTAATCATTATTTAGTGATTACCTAATACTAACTGTAATACTTTAACAAATGTGTACTATACAGTGTTTACTATGTACCAGGCACCACTGTCACTCTCTCCATATCTCCCTTTCCCTGTCCCTCAGTCTCTCTCTTACACACACACACACACACACACACACACACACACACACACACGCTCCTCACAGCAGCCCTTTGGCTGGTACTAATTAATAAAATTCTCCTTGCATATCACTTTTCAAAGTGTGTTTTTAGAAATGTTTTTCTTAGTCCTACAGTCAATACACAAGTAAGATAGAAAATGGAAAACAAGACTCTAAAAAAAGGCCTGGAATTACAATCAACGAAAATAAAATTTAAATTATTATCTTATAAAGATTATAATGTTGTCTCACAATTAGCATTTCAAAGAGATTGTCTACCAACTCAACGTTTACAACAAATTGATATTTCAGAGGTAATATCTTCAGTACTTTCCTTTTTCAAGGTTTTCTACTTAAGGTCTACATTATTAAAATAATAATACTACATGCTAAGAAGTTATGAAAAAAATAAAGCATTTATTGCTTTATCAGATTCTGTATAGTGTAATAAACATCTCACATAACACTAAGAAGAAGTGATATGTTCTAAAGAGATTAATTTTCTATAAAATGTATGCCTTTAATGGAAATCTTTGGAAAATGTACCAAAATGTAACAAAACACATACAACATTCTTCTGTGTCACTATTAATTCTATTTATTTATTTGTTTGAGTCGAAGTCTCACTCTGTCGCCCAGGCTGGAGTGTAGTGGCATGCTCTCGGCCACCACAGCCTCAATCCACTGGGTTCAGGGGAGTCTTCCAAGTAACTGCTTTCCAAGTAACTGGAACCACATGCGTGCACCACCACTTTGGCTAATTTTTAAAATTTGTATTGTAGAGACAAGGTCTGGCCAAGTTGCCCAGACTGATCTTGAACCCCCAGGCTCAGGCAATCCTCTTGCCTCTGCTTCCCAAAGTACTGGAATTACTGGCGTGAGACACTGCACTTGGTCAATATTGATTTTTAATCCTGCTTTTGCTATAATGGAGATATAGGGAAGCTGTATAAAAGGACTTACTATAAAGAGGAAGTTACAGTATAACTTCACCATCTATTATAATTCACCATCTATTGCCTTATCTTTGAATCCATGTTCCTAGGACAACTTAATTCAGTTCGGTACACAGGTCTCAGTGCATCCTGAATTGCTGCGCCAGGGTACAATTCCACTTTGTTTCCCATGGAGAATATATACTTTCAGAACAATTGTAAATTGACATTCCCAACCAGCATACTTAGAATTCAAGAAAATACAAAATCTAATGGTATTCTTAAAATAGAGCAAGATTCACTGAATCTAACTGAACTAGAAGTGTGTTAAACAGGGATGACAGCCATTATGGTTAGGTGAAGAAAAGAGCCCCAAACTCATCCAAGAAAAAAAAAAAAATCACACCAACAAGCTTCCAGATGACTCCAGAGAAGGCTCCACACCCAACCTCAGTGAGACACAGAGGAGCCTTCCCAACTGCTTGTCTAAAGAAGCCTGGACAGCCTTGGACTCCTTTTCCATGTTGGCCAATATGACCCTGGAACAGAGCCCTGCACCAGATGAAATATCTTGATCCTGCCAACTGCTTCTTGGCTTTGAGCAGCTGTGGGAGCAGCTGGTTTTACAACAGTCACAGAGTGAGTCCTTGTTCTGAGGTGGGAGAGTTCTAAGTTGTATGAAAAACTTAAAGTTTGAGTTTTATACAACTAGCTTCATGAGCTTTAACCTGAAGATTTAGGTGTGTTGTGCCTGCCATTCAAGCCTCTTGCAAATAACTAAGTGTTCTACAATAGTTTCATCCTGGGGAAATCTTCCTTCAACTATAAAAGCCAAGTTTATCCAATTATTTGCTTTAATCCGAAGCTAGTCATGAGATAGGAGATCAACTATCCTGCAGTCAATATAATTAAAAATCGATCGAATTCCAGAAATAGTAGTTTGAATACAAGAACTTACTTCCGTGTCCTTAATATCCCAGTAAAGGGCTTTTTCTGCTTCCCTTAGGCATAAGCTGCTAGGATAGTCGGAACATGGGAATAGACAACAATAATGACATTTTAGAAGCTGGAAAGTAGACAAAACTGAAGCTTAAACTGGCAGTGGAGAAAGCCAAGACCAGCCCAATTTATACCACAGAATCCCTAAAAGTTTCTGCTGGTGTTATTGGAAGTAGAGAACAATGAAAAGAGTAAGTTAAAATAGGTAGAATCTGTTGAACTTCTTTCAAGAAATACATAGATTTCCCAGGCCAGGTCCTACTCCCTGAGTGGTTGCTCCTTTTCTATCCTGCAAGTCTGAAGATATATTCTTTGGAGAGTATAAAATAAAGGTCTCTGGGTGAGGGACTAGGCATTTGTGGGGAAGCGGGTTACTTCAATGAAAACTGGGAATTAGGTGAACACATGCCTGCGGGGATAGTTCTCCCAACCCTTTCCCTCAACTTGGTTTCCAGAAAAATGGCGACCAGGCCCAGATTATCCAGGCAGGGGATTGGAAACTCTTCTTTAGGTGATCTGAACAGTCAAGAGGAGGGTCCTAGAGAAACTAACACTGGTGGTTCCTAAGTAATGTTTTACTGAGAGCATCTTAAGTGAAGCTACTGCCAATGAGTCCCACTCATGCTCACTAGGCTCAAGTCAGCCTTATTTTTCCCCTGAAGATGGCAGACAAAGGAAGAACCATCTGACATCTGAGAAAAGCATCTAGAGTGAAAGACAGAGTCCAAAGCAAACAAAAAAAAAATCAACTTTATCACAGGGATACAGGGATACAATCAGCAAAATATAGGTTGTGGGAAACTTTATAGAAAAAATGGCTTAGTTTCTTACATAAATTGCACAGAAAAAAAGGAGAAAGAGATGGGAGAATACAGATTCAGAAAGACTTAAAACACAAAACAACCAACTGCACCTATTTGACTGTTGGTTTGAATAACCCAACTGTTTGAAATATATATAAGATAATCAGAACAATTTAAATATTGGTTGTATCTGATGATATTAAGGAATTATTGTTTCTAGGTATAACATATTAAGATTATGTTCTAGGAGTCATATTTTAGAGGTACATACTGAAATATTTATGGATGAAATGATATGATAGTTGGAATTTGCTTCAAGACAATCTGGGTTGGGGTTGACTAAACAAGCATCCGTGGGAACCATCATCATTTTATAAAGGGAACATGAAATTTTCCATAATGGAGAAAAACTATAATTAAGAACTATGATTAGAATCCTCAGAGATGCTGGGCTCGGTGGCTCAGCCTGTAATCCCGCGCCTTTGGGAGGCTGAGGTGAGTGGATTGCCTGATGCCCGTGGGTTCGAGACCCGCCTGGGCAGTGAGACCTCATCTCTACAATAAATCAAAAAATCAGCCGGGCGTAGGTAGCGCGCGCCTGTAATTCCGGCTACTTGGAAGGCTGAAGCGGAAGGATCGCCAGAGCCCAGTAGGTCGAGGCTGCGGTGGCCGGAAGCGGCCACTGCACTCCAGTCTGGGCGACTGAGTGAGACTCCAACTCAAAAAAAAAAAAGAATCCTCAGAGATGACACTGAAATCATAAAATAAAACCAAAATAACATGAAAAGGGACATTCAGAGATTTTTTAACAAGTTACTATAAATAAAAAAATAATAACAGAAATAAAACATTCAGTGAAGAGTTGGGGGGAGATTGAGGACATAATCTAAACAGTACAATGAAATATTATAAAATGAAAGTAAAGACCTAAAAATTAGAGGACTAGTCCACAAGGTCCAAAATCTGACTAATCGTTTTCAGAAAGAGAAGAAAGAGAAATGGAAGGACGGAATTCACTAACACAATAACGTGAGAAAATTTCCCAAAACTGAAGGCCATGGATTTCTAAAAAGAAAAGGATGTACTGACTGCCTGACAAAATTGATAAAATCAGGTCCACATCAAGGCCCATCATTGTGAAACTGCAGGACATTGGGAACAAAGGGATTTGACAAGTTTCCAGAAAAAAGGAACAAACAACCTGGCTATATATTATAAAAGATCAGGAATCAGAAGCATACTGGACTTCACAACAGAAAAAGCTAGAAAGCAATGGAACAATACCTTCAAAATTCTGAAGGAAAATTATTGCCAATATAGAGTTCTATATCTAGCCAAACTACCAATTAAAGGTAAAGGAAGAAAAAGCATTTTTCAGACATGAAGGTCTCAAAAAGTTTATTTTCATTCGCCTTATCTTGGCAGTAATAGCAAGGAAGTAATAAGTCCAGAAATATGAAGACACGGGATACAGGAAACAAGGGATCTAGCAAAGAAGAGAAGTAAAGGAAATCCTCGAAATGGTTACCAAGAGAGATTGCAAAATAAAAGTTATTCTCGATGCCTCAGTTCCCTTATCTGTGAAACAGGGAACTAACAATAGTACCTCTTCACAGAGTTATAAGGATTCAGCATAAAATGCCTAGAGTAGAACATGGCACAAAGTAAGAGCTAAAACAATTGTTCTTCTCATCAAAGAATTGACTCTTTACACTATGTTAAACATATGTAACTTGTTCTACCACAATCACTTAAAAACAAAGAAATAAATGTAATATATTATTCCAGCTTTGGAATGACTAAACGTAGTCATAGAACCATAGGGTTTTAGAGGTTGGCAGGGTCCTGAGATTGTTCTTGTGCAACTTCCTTGTTTTAAAAAAGGAGAAAACTTAGCTGGGCCTGGTGACATGTGCCTGTAATTCCAGCTACTTGGAATACTGAGGCAGAAGGATCTCCTGAGTCCAGCAGGTCGAGGCTGTGGTGGCCACAAGTGTGCCACTGCACTCCAGCCTGAGTGACAGAGTGAGACTCTGACTCAAAAAAAAAAAAAAAAAAGGAGAAAACAGAAGCTCAGGATGGCTAAGTAACTTGCTGAACACCACATAGCTATTTAGAAAAGGAGGTGGGACTAACACTCAGGTGTCTTATGTCAATTCACTGAAAATCAGAAGTGTAGCACCAAGCTGTGTCTGCAGTATCCACAGAGAATCAAAGTTTCACAAAAAGAAAAAGAAACAAACAAAAAAAATCATAGAATTATTTTGACCAATTCCGTTGACAATATGGAAGAAAATTTATTGAATTCACTGTCCTATATAGTCTTTTAACTGCAGGAAGGACACATTAGTGGATTTACACCCGAAAGTAAGAATAATAATCCCTAACATGGCACAGCATGGATGGGTGTTTGTTTCCTGCTAATGGAATGAGTAGTAATGTTCCTGCATCATCTCAGTTTTCAATGTTCTTTTGAAAGAAATACCATTTGTAGTATTAGCATCCATTTTAATCCCTGCTTCCAAGGAAATGATACTCCTGTCAAAAGGGCACCGCAACAAGACCAATGGAGAGCATGAGTTTCAAGCCAGGGAAGAAACCGTAAGATCCTGGGACATGAGGCTTTCCCCTGGCCTCACCATTGACACGTCTGTAAATTTGATTGGAGAATCAGGCTGGTGAGAATTTTCCTAGTACAAATTCTATGATCTGTCTTAATCTTATTCCAACATAAAATAAGCCCTCTGTACATTTGTAGAAAGTCCCACTCAACAGTTTAAGATGAACTTATTTAAAAAGAAAATTGCCCATTTTTTCTTCACTGAATCTCAGAGGGAAAATACATGCTAATTTCTCATCTTTAAAATGCTGAAAATTTCCATGCTTCTTGAATATTCATTGCAAACAAATTTGTAATTACCTTTGGAGATAGTACATGCTTTACACAGCAATCCAAATACTAAAGTGGTGATTGGGTGGACTACATACATACCTCTTAATATTTTGTCTATTTAACTGAGATTTTAAGTGACAGGTAAGGAGTCCAAAGGTACCAAAAAAAAAAAAAAGAAGCTATTTTCAAATGTTTAAACCTCCTTAAAAATGCTTATTTCAGTATTTTTGATTAATAAAAAGATTTTCTCCTTCCTCTTTCTCATAAGCATTAGGCACATTTTGGCATTAGGCACATTCAAGCAATAAATATGTAAGTATGTACTGGTAACTTCACCAAGTTAATTTTTTAAAAAAGAAATATAAACTATTTAGAAGTATTTCCTATTTCTTCTGTATAATAATGGAAACATACAGAAAATTCAGTTTTAAAATGGAAAGTACTGACATGTCAATACTCACAGAAAAAGTAGGATTCCAGTGTTTGCCAGGGCAAAAGCAAGTCCCAAAATCCCACTGCCCATAATGGCGTTGCTTAGGTTAAAAACAGACATACCCAAGGAGGTTGTTCCTGGAATCTGAACAAAGAAACAGACATTTAAGAAAGTTCATCAACCCAAAGCCTTTAAAGCACTATTAGGAACCAACAGGAAAAGAAAATTCAAGAAATCCTTTCTTAATGATAGAGGTTTTTTTTAAAAATGAGTTTCAGGAGAAAATACATAAGCCATGAAAAACATCCTTGTGAACATAAGTAGTTATGCTTTTGGGTACTATGCTACATGAATGAAAAACATCTGTCCCAATTGATGTGATTTAAAAAATAAGCATACTTTTTATTATAATGTTACTTACATAGTCATCACATTTCTTTTTTTCCAAATGGCTGTTTGTGAGACTTCTTCTACTTTCACGATCAGAAATAAACTTGCTGTAAAGATAGGCAGAATACATTTAATTTCAAGATAATAATTTGAAGCTTAACATCATGACTAACATCATAACTTGACATCATTACTAAAATATATGTGAAAGCTATCGGTTGGTTCCTTAAGAGTTTATAGCCCTATTCAACCACCACCTCCTTTCCTCCCCACTCAATCTATATTAGTTGTCTACATTCTTGTTTTACCAAATAAACTATAAGTGCCCCAAGGGCAAGTGCTTTGCCTCATTCATTGTTAAATTCTTCACTCTACCTAGTACAAAACAATGCCAATGATAGGTGCTCATCTTGAGTTGTAATCAATGGCAACCATAAGTTAAAATGCTATACATTTGGAATTGTTTTAGTAATCAATGTAAACATTATGTACAATATAAGATAATTTTTAAAAATTTATTTTAAATTTTTATTTTTTGAGCCCGAGTCTCACTATGTTGCCCAGGCTGGAGTGCGGTGGCACACTCACAGCCACTGCAGCCCCGACCTGCTGGGTTCAGGTGATCCTTCCGCCTCAGTCTTTCAAGTAGCTGGAACCACAGGTGTGCGCCACCACACCCGGCTAATTTTTTGATTTATGGTAGAGACGAGGTCTTGCCAAGTTGCCCAGGCTGGTCTCGAACCCCTGAGCTCAGGCAATCCTTTCACCTCGGTTTCCCAAAGTGCTGGGATTACAGGCTTGAGCCACGGTGCCTGGCCAAGATAATTTTTAATACCGATTAAAATACTGGAGTCAGATTTCCTTCTAAGCTTATGTTCTTGGAGTACGAAGTTATTAAGTAGGAGCTCCCTCTCCCTCACAAAAAAAGAAAAAAACTGTTTCCTCATCAAACATTCCTTCAGTACCTGCTATATGCAAGCACTGGAACAGGCGATAAGGAAATATGGGAGGAATGTGATAAGGGATGCAGTAGGCTGCAGGAGTTCAGATCAGATCAGGAAGTTATGTTGAGGGGAGGCAGGGCCTATGGTCGATGGTTAGGGTCAGATGCAGAGCTTTAATAAAGCATGAGACTTAAGGCAGGCATTCCAGCACTTTGGGAGACGGAGGTGGGAAGTTTGCTTGAGCCCAGCCTGGGCAACACAGTGAGACTTTGTTGCTACAAAAAAACTTAAAAATTAGCTGGGCATGGTGACACGTGCCTATAATCCCAGTTACTTGGGAGGCTGACTGAAAAGAGAGGATTACTTGAGTCTTGGAATCTGAGGCTGTGGTGAGCCGTGAGTGTGCCACTGCACTCCAGTCTGGGTGACAGAGTGAGACCCTGATTAAAAAATGGAAGGAACGCCGGGCTCGGTGGCTCAGCCTGTAATCCCGCGCCTTAGGAGGCTGAGGTGAGTGGATTGCCTGAGCCCGCGGGTTCGAGACCCGCCTGGGCAACTTGGCGAGACCTCATCTCTACAATAAATAAAAAAATTAGCTGGGCGTGGTAGCGCACGCCTGTAGTTCCAGCTACTTGGAAGGCTGAGGCAGAAGGATCGCCAGAGCCCAGCAGGTAGAGGCTGCGGTGGCCCAGAGCGGCCACTGCACTCCAGTCTGGGCGACAGAGTGAGATTCCAACTCAAAAAAAAAAAAAAAAAGGAAGGAAGGATTGGATTTAGAACTAAATCCTCACTAGCTCGGATGGCCTGGACATACTACTTTAGTTTCCCCATCTGTGAAATGGGAGTATTACTACTACACTATCTAATTAGGTTATTGAATAATTAAATGAGAGGACATATTCAGCATCAGTCCAGCACCCAGCACCGCATAAGAGCAATAGATATTAGTCATTCCTCTTCATTGGGAAAGTGGGACATGAGTTGGGATGGGAACAATTCAGGCAGCTGAATGGAGTAAGTAAGCTATGTATGAAATATACAGAAGAATTCAAAAATCTCGAAGAACGATCAAATGTATTTGGGGTTAATATTAGAGCTTTATGACCTACATTTCTAATTTTTGAAAATTCTCCATTTAAAAATATGTTTTGTCAAAGAAAAGTTTATGCATAGGCAAACTGCTGCATGTATTAGTAAGACACGTTAGGAATGCTTTTTGGCTCTTCTAGGTCTGGAAATTCAATTATCTGGTCATGGGAAGAACTCATCACAGTCGATTTTTCATTAATAAAAATAAAACCACTTGAACTGGACTATTTTAAAGACACACATATCTTTAAATTGTAATTATATTTCAAACATTTTTCTGAATGGTGCTGTATTTCACAATAAAATATTTTTAAATGAAACATGTGTCATTAATGTTGATTTTATTTCTCTACCTTTTTCGTCTTTAATCCAAGGGATCTGGTTCTCTTTTCATTACTTCTCCAAATTTGTATTCACCAGAATAAATCAAAATAGGCAATACACGACTACAAACTTACTCAGAGACCATTAGTTGGTATAAGCTGTACAATCTGGGGACCCTGCCTTTGCCTGGGACCTGCCAGTGACTGTGAGGGATCAAAAGGATATGGAAGAAAAACTTTGGTCTCCTGACATGCAGGAGCTGATGCTCCAGGCATGGAAAGATCATTCCAGATAACACCAGCGTAGGAATGTCAGGCTGTGCAGATGAAGTTGAGGTACCACACCAGGCTGAGAATAGTTCTAATAATCAACCAAAGTCTACCAAATCTGCAGCACATCACCCACTTGCCTTTCTTATGGAGGGACTTGTTTTCCAAAGAGAACTTCCATTATTTTTAAATTAAGAAAAAAACCTGAACATTTTCAAACAAGTCAAGCAAAACACCAATAAACAGCCTGTTACAGCACATCTAAATTCCAGGCCTGGCAACACTTCCTAGGGTTGGTGGCACAGGATTAATGGGCAGAGAAGAAAGGGATGCAGGCACTGTGACATGAGGGATGAGGAATAATGTCTGTGCATGACTGCCAGCTCTTTCCTGCAGAACTTCTGCAGAATGGGAATAATGACACTGATGGACAGACCTGTCTTAATGAGTAACCATTAAAAAGTACATTAAAACTTATCTGTAGAGTTCTTCGCTGATCTGTCTCTTTTGGTCCACTTTCTGCAGCAAGACTTAATAGATTTTCCCAAAAATCTCCACTGAATCAGTTTCAAGTACACATTCCTCACCCTGCAATTCCAGGTACTGCTTAATTTGATTTTGCCTCAATGTTCCAATTTTAGCTCCCTCTGCTCCTCCTGAAAGGGGGTGAACACTGAGACAAGACCAGTGCATTCTGAGAGCAAGGACTGAAGAACAAGGCCGTCGGAATCCACCCTCCCCTAAGGAGGCCCCTGTTTTCCTCTCTGCCAATCCCTTCCTGCCAGGATAAAACCCTCATCTTCCATGAGTCTTCTTATACTCTGGTTTGGAGTTTTGGGACTCTGACCTACCTACTACTTCACCTGGGGCACACACTGTGTCATTGAACTTCTCTTGCATCCATAGTGGTTGTACAGTGCTCTCTGTCTCTCAGCTCTTTCTAAGATGTACCTGCCCACACATTAGTGACTCAGAGGAGCGCTCCATAAACTGCACATGTATCTTCTACTTAGAAATTAAGGAGCAGCTTAGGCTGCAGGGAAATTTAGCTCAATAAAAACAAAGTACATAAAGCCTCTTTATGCTTTTTACAATGTTTCAATTTTTCTTCTCTTTAGTCTTTAAATCTTTGCTTTGTATTTCTGTAAATTTAAAAAAAAAACAGATAAAAATCAACCTTTTTTGTAACAGAAAATTCCACTGCAAATAACTAGGTCAAACAACTTATCACAAGTTTCTGTTATCTCACCATTTTAAAAATGCAATTGCTTGTTAAAAAGATGACCTCTGACAATAAAACTGACTTAAAACTTCTCTTTATTGACTTAAAATGTGCTATGTAAGAAGTGTTTTTAACATGTGGTCTCAGGATGGTAAAAATATTATTAAAAAAGTTTTCACTGGATGGGTCTGTACCCATAAAGCAGAATTTAATCAACCATTAGGCAGCCAATTGCTCTGTCAACATAACAAAACAAAACAAACCCTGCAATGGATGATTTGGTGACCCTGCATCAGCAAAGCCTTAAAAAGAATGTAGGCATTATATGGAGGTACAGTGTGAAGAGAAGCAAGCAATACAAGACTGTTATTTAAAACCCAAAACAGATCAACAGCAATAACAATCCAATTAAGGGCAGGTTGTACAATAAGAAGATAATCTTCCTATTTTAATCTCTACCCATCAGGTTCTTAGTAGATTATAGAGTTTCATTTAAGATTCCTAACACAAAAGAGATGATTTGTTCAACTTAAATGACCTTTTCTGGGTTTTTACCCAAAATGCTAACACTCTGTAAAACAGGAGAAGAAAATTAGAAGAAGCAAATAACAAGAGATTGGAAAACATATAAAAAGAATGAAAGAAACAGGCATCTAAAGAGGAGACTAAGGTGAGGAAAGCCTTATTTGATGAACAGATTCCACTGAAAATAGGGAAAAAAGAGACTTTAATTATAACAGGAACAATTAAAGCAATAAAAGAATTTTCTGACAAGAATAAATATAGGAAGAAGTTACAGAATTTTTTCCCCTAATACATGGAAAATATATTAGAAGAAAAGAAAGGATAACTTTTCAAGTGTCCTCTCAAGTGATAAAAATTTAGTCCATGAACTCTAAAAATGTATAAAGAGACGCCCAAAAAGGGCTAAATCAGGGTGTAGTGACAAGAGTTGCCTCAAATTCTTTGAAGAACAACTCTTAATGAAAGACCCTAAAATTTTATTAAATAATACCTGGGTCATAACAACAATAACTATATAGAAATGAAAACAAGAGTAGATAAATATTAAAATATGAGAATATTTGGATACACCTAAGATAGTCTACAAAGATTTCACTAGATTTAAGGTAGCAATAATCAGCAACCATCGAAAACCTAAAACACTATTGTTGCTCCTTGGGGTGAAGAAAAAGTACTTGCCACACTAAGAGGGTTGCATTTTTATTGATACAGACTTTTCTCATACTAAGAGGCTTACTATTGCCAGACACTCTGCCAAGTAGTTTACATGGATTTTCTCATCTGTTTTCACAGTAATTACATGTGGGTGGTATTATTTTTAGCTCCATTTTAGAGAAATTAAATAACTTGACCAAAGTTACATTACTAATAACTAAACGGTTGTGGCAGAGTTTGAACCTAAGCAGGCTGAGTGCAGAGCCTGAGTTTTAAGTATTCTATTAAATATTTCCAAATAATCTCATAAAGTAAGATATTATTAATATCCCTGTCTCAGAGGGATGGGATTGAGGCTCAGAGAACAAGATCACATCAGATCTTTGACAGAGCCAAGATTCAATATAAGTCTAAATCCAAAGCCATGAACTTAATTACTGTCTCTCTCTCTTATCCAACAAATAATTTGTAATGTTCACCCTATAGCAGACATTATGATAGGTAAAGGGATGAAAAGATGATTGAGATGGTCCCTTCTCTCAGGAAGTTTATATCTATAGGAAGAATCTAGAACTTGCTGATCAAAGTGTGATCCACGGACCAGCAGTAAGGAGACATCACTTGGGAGTTCGCTAGAAAACAGAATCTCAGGCTCCATCCCAGGCACCACACCAGACCCAGAGTAGAAACAGAATCTGCATTTTAACAAGATTTCCAAGTGTCTCATAGGCACATTAAAAAGTCTACAGCACTGGTCTCATGGACATTTTAAAAGGTTTTGCCATTCCAGGTATAGGTTTCTATGACTACAACTCAAAAAATAGGGCAGGAAATAAAACAACTAAACTGGAATAAGGGCAGGTGTTTGAATGCCCAAATAGCTCTACTCTATTTTTAACTAAACATTAAAAAAAAAATTTTTTTTTTGTATCTAGTGGGTAGTTTCCAGGTAGAGCTATCAGTTAGATGCCAGATAATTCAAGATTAATATTTGCTTTCAACATTTTCTCTAGCTTCCTAAAAAGAGCCACAGTTACCCAGAAATTCACTGATTGAGAAGGAGTGGTTTTCTTAGATCCATATGATTGGACCTACCTTCCTCCCACAAATGTGCGAAAGCTGCAAAAGAGGAAGGGGTATTTAGCTGTAACTTTTGTAAAAATCACGGTCTACTAAAATACGACAATATGGTAAGCCAGATCACGCAACAGGGAGTTTAAATAAAATTGGCAGGGATCTTTTAAAATTTTCATTGACCTTTATTAACTTCATGCTGTATGAGACTAACATGTTGTTTTTAATTTGATTGTCCTAGAGCTAGAAATGAAACAAGATTCATGAACTGAGTCAGTGAAGGTGGGGAGATAAAGAAAGAAACTCATCAAAATGCATTAGCAATAGTGGAAGAAATTCTGCAAAACAAGTGGAAAACGCCCAGCAGCCCTCCTTCTATACCAGTTCAATGCCCTCATCGAAGTCTACAGGGAAGTGAGCTCATCTGGGCAAGGTGTCCAAGTTCAGGGTGAAAATGGGTGTTATTCCATCTACCACAAGTGGTAATCACCTCAAAACCTGAAAATTTTAAGTGAGACTTTTTTATTTTTTTTGAGTTGGAGTCTCACTCTGTCGCCCAGGCTGAAGTGCAGTGGCATACTCATGGTCACCCCAGCATCAACCTACTGGGCTCCGGAGATCCTTCTGCCTCAGCCTTCCAAGTAGCCAGAACTATAGGCACGTGCTACCATGTCCAGCTAATTTTTTTTATTTATCGTAGAGATGAGGTCTTGCCAAGTTGCCTGGGCTGGTTTCGAACCAGTGGGCTCAGACGATTCACTCACCTCGGCCTCCCAAAGTGCTGGGATTACAGGCCGAGCCACCAAGCCCGGCCAGTAAGTGATACTTTTTCAAGTCAAGTTTAGATTCTAAACTGCATATTAAAAATGGCTCTCACTTTAACATCCTCGAGGTTCAGGTTGCTTAAAAAATGAAGCTTTGTTATGGAACTAAAATGTCCTACCTGTGAAATGGTGAGACGCCCTTCCACTGTTCAGTGGTGGTCAGCAGTGAGTACATAACACTCCAAGACTACAGTGTGTAAAATGGCACTGGTAGCATTTAACAGAACTATTAAAGACTAGCTTTTCAACCAATGCCCAAGCATTATAATCAGAGGCAGGAAGATAGAGTAGAAACATGTGGGTTTTAAAAAGACGTATGACAAATCCAATCATTTGGATCCTGAACTTTTCTTCTGGTTAGTATCCTAACCATCAAGCATAGGGGTTGCTTTAAGACCCTGGAATTACAGGGTCTAGATTAGTATCCTTGATCTTACCACGTTTTAATCAGATATTTTAGCCAAATTACTAATTCTGTGAGCCTGTTTTTTCATCTGTAATTTGGGCTAATTATATTTCCTTTCTCATAAGTATTAATGGAATAAAATTCTTTTAAAAATGTTAAAAAAAAAAGACATGTGTACCATTGGGCAAGTTATCTTATTTCTTTGAGCCTCAGCTTCCTTATCTGCAAACTGAATTTTTATATTTTTCTCATTTGCAGAAGAATACCTGCTTGGCATGGTGATTATAAAGATATAAACATATGTAGTTAATACATTATTACAAAACACAGTAAACAATACTTGAATGATGATGAGGAAAAGTCACTGGGCTGGGGGCTTAACCTCTAAGAACATTTAGGGGAGGAAAAAAAGGAAAGACGAGGTGGAAACTTCTGAGCATATGTGAACGGTGGTAGCTAACTCCTATGCTGAGCTTTCAATTAAACACTCTGTCAAAATGTAGAGTGAACTATCAGAAATGATTTCTACACAGATGCCTGCTTAGTTGACACCCCATGTTCTTACCCACACCGATTTCCTTTTGACTTTCCCAAAGAGTTAACATGGTTGGTGCTCTAACAGCCCTGTATACGTCATTCTCTCCTCCCAGTCTTTTAGGAGACTGTGCCACTAACTCCCAAGCTGGAGGGCTTCTTCCTAAGGATCTATACTGGCTCTAAAATCAATGCCTCAGATTATTAAAAAAAAAAAAAAAGATGCCGGGTTCGATGGCTCAGCCTGTAATCCTGTGCTTTGGGAGGCTGAGGTGAGTTGATTGCCTGAGCCCGCGGGTTCAAGACCCGCCTGGGCAACTTGGTAAGACCTCATCTCTACAATAAATCAAAAAATTAGCCGGGTGTGGTAGCATGCACCTGTAATTCCAGCTACATGGAAGGCTGAGGCGGAAGGATCCCGGAGCCCAGTGGGTTGAGGCTGCGGTGGCCGGGAGCGGCCACTGCACTCCAGTCTGGGCAACAGAGTGAGACTCCCAACTCAAAAAAACCCAAAAAAACAAAAACAAAAACAAAAGGATATTTGGTTCTACTCCTGTAACTTAAGAAACACAGACCCAAGAGTTGGAAGGACTTGCCTGAGGTCACAGTCAGTGGACGAGAACACCCAAGGCCAGTGCTCTTCCCACCCTCGCTCTGCCTCCTCTCCTTTGCTTCTCCTTTCATTAATGCTATCTTTCCTTTTCTTTCTCTCTCATGTACTCTCTACTAGAGTGCCTAGAGCCACTTGGGCTCAACTGCTATTATTATTTAAAATCCACACTACAAGTGATGCTCATAATGATGTCATGCTTATAGTTTTAACACAGGATCACTTGCAAATTCAACTTTGGCCATTTCTTGATGAAAATGTGTACAGATGACTGTAGTACACATTTGGATGTGGGTTGCAGTGAAACTCCAATAGTCTGTCTAATTCATAACACAGAGCCTGGTTGGGGTCCAATGTATTTATACATTTTTATTAGACTCAACTGAAAGATTTGAAAAGATGAATAAATTACTTTCCTATTTGCTTCATCTGCTCTTGCAGATATGCCCAACAGATGTCACATAAGAAATTCAAATTGCATCTTCACATGAAACATAACTTTAGTAATGAATAATTCAAGGGAATAACGAAAAACCAGAATAATTTTTTAGAGCTCTTTCTTTCATTGGATAGAAAGTGTTAGTGGAAAAATACTCACCTATTTATTTGGCCATTTTCTACTTCGGTGAAATCATTGGAGTCATTGCTAATGTTATCATCCTCAGGCACTGTCATGTTTTGCAACTCCGTTAATTCAAGTCCACTTTTAAAATGCATCATGATTATAAAGTATCTGCAGTTAAAAAAATCGGTCCAAATTTCTCTTGTTTTGAGTATATTTGGAAGTAGGTAGCAGCAAAAATAGAAGCTTGACACCCCTAAAATATAGCAAAATAAAAAATAATTAAACATATGAAAAACACTACTGAATAAACTATCAAAAGTAAACACAAAGCTAATTTACTGATAATAGAACTTTTACATTTTGCAACTGGATGCATTAAAGCAATCTTTGTACATCAAGGTATAGAGGCTTACCTCTGAATTTTATGCCTTTTAGACATTTCCCTCCATTTTTAACTATAAAGTGAGTCATGTCCTATAATCTTAATTCTCAGGGTTATAGGAATACACCATGTTAGCTGCAGGCAATATAGACACCCTTTTATGAAGTAGTGTGTTTAAAATGAAAGTGATTCAGTTATTTGACTATGTCAGATCACGGGGTGCACGTATAGCTGGATACAGATGGCACAGACACAAAAGCACCTTTGATTTAGCAATCCCAGCTTAATAAAAATGCAAATCCTCAATAAATGGCATCGCAGGGGATCAAGTACCCAACATGGTGGTCACCCAGCAAAGAACAAATTTGTGTTTTGAAATTTTACGAATAGTTTATCCATCAACTGCAAGAGATTAAATCAATCTCTTCAATGAAATCACTCCATGTCAGGGAATTAGGGAATTAAAAACTCATACTCAGGGAATTTAGTTTAATCCACCTGCTACTATATTTCCTCATCAGCAATGAAAAACTTCCAGAGTTCACATTTTCTCCCAAATGGAAGACTGTGCTTTAAATTTCTGAGGGGTCGCCAATAGAATATAAGGGAGGGAAGGAGTTTTGGGAGCACAGCAACACAAATCAAAAAGCAGATGGCCACTGAGGCAAAGGCAACTTCAAAAGCAAGGCCTACATATGCATGGGAACCTCACTGAGATAACCCTGTGAGGTGATGGTGACCAGGGAATAATATAGAGCATCCATGAGTTGGCTTTTTGTTTATACGTCCATTGGCAAATCCCCTTGGGCAATGTTTGATGTTTTGCTTGATCCTGAATTCCATAAGATGATAGTAACCTAGTTATAAATCAAACACCAATGTGCCCATTTAAGTAAGCATCCTAGTAGTATTCTAAGAAATGTTACCAATTTATATGATTTTGAAGACCCACAGAAAGTACCCTAGAATGATACTTTTTAAAGTAATCTCTTCTCTGTCCACAGACAGGCCACACATTATTCCTTTTCATTCACAGTCTCCTATCTTAGAATAAAACCCTGGTTCCAGGATTTTGTTAGGTGTCACAGTATAAATATTTTCAAATATCTCAGTTTCCAGGAATCATCCATCCTCTCCTGGAAAGATGAGAGCCAAAACAGGGCGATTTGAGACCCATGTCTCGATTCTTCTAGCCACAGTGGAGGTGCTAGAGACTGGCCCATCTCTGATTGTTTTGAGTGCCTTCATGCAGTAACAATGATTTACAATCTGCCTTTACTTTGCAAAAGCTGAAATACATTAATGGCTGAACCTCACTCTCACCTCTTGGTCCCCTTTGATGAAAGTTGTTCAAATAGGTGAGACTGGGTAATTTCCAGCAGTCTTGCGACACTGACTTCCTCTTGTATGATTGTTTCAGAGGTTACTGATGGGACATTACGGGTCTGATAGAAAGTTAATTCAGTGGATGGTGTTCCCAATCTGGGTTAAGGACTCTTTTTCTCTCTACAGACTAGAAGGAAATAGGATACCAGACAAAAACTTTCTGAGGTGAGAAAGGATGACTAATAATAGATCTGGAGTCTACTGCTTAAATTTAAACTTTTATATTAAAAATGTGTGTGTGTGCATGCGTGTGTGTGTGTGTGTGTGTGTAAAACTAGTTTTCAAGAACTGGATAAGAAAGCAAAATTAAAGAAAAAATAGTTTAAGTCCTGGCCATGAAAATTAGGTTGGTGTCAGGTAAAGGCCAGTACAAATTAATCGCATAGAATAAATTATTATTATTATTATAAAATAACCTGTCTGAAACCTAACTTGTTCTTGAAAATCAAAATGAAAAATGAAGGGAAAAATTAAGAAAATCAGCGACACCTATCACCAAGGTTGAGGCTGCACTTGGAAAATATGATCCATTCAATGTATTAAGTATATTTTGGGTGCTAAGTGGTGCAGGGATTCAAAAAGTTTGAAAAATGTTAAATTCAGGGATCTCAGGCAGCTTCATAGAAAAGTCACATTTAGACTGAACCTTGAAAAAAAATGTTTTCCTGATTCTAAAACTAACACTCACTCACTGTAGAATCTTTTTTTTTTTTTTTTTGAGTTGGAGTCTCACTCTGTCGCCCAGACTGGAGTGCAGTGGCCGCTTCCGGCCACCGCAGCCTCGACTTGCTGGGCTCCAGCGATCCTTCCCCCTCAGCCTTCCAAGTAGCCAGAATTACAGGCATGTGCTACCACACCCGGCTGATTTTTTTGATTTATTGTAGAGATGATGTCTTGCTGCCCAGGCGGGTCTCGAACCCTCGGGCACAGGCAATCCACTCACCTCAGCCCCCAAAGGCGCGTGATTACAAGCTGAGCCACCAAGCCCGGCTGCAGAATCTTTAGAACAGACATTGTAAAAGAAATTCCACCATCCCAAAATGGGCATTGTTAAAAGATTTTTCCTGCCTCCTTCTTTACTTCCTTTTTTCCTTTATCTTTTTCTTTATCTTTCTCTGTCTCTAGCTCCCCCCTTCTCTCTTTTTAAATTTACTATTGAAGTTTTTAGATTGTTTTTAACCTACTTTTCTTCATGAAGTATTTATTTGTAAGCATTTTGGTGAACATAAGTGGTTTTCCTTTTTAAGTCCCTTATTAATAAATAAATGTAGAAAAGTGAAAAAATAGAATTTTGCAAATGCATAAAATAAGCAAAAAGAAAAAAATCACCTGTTATCTCAGCAAGTAGAGATGATCACTGTATATATACTGCTGTACGGTTTTTCAGGGTTTTTCTATACACATAGATATAGAGCCTGGCACACAGTAGACACTCAATAGATATCTGTTACATGAAAGAATGAGCAAAAATAAAAATATATACACATTTACAAAAATGGAAATCATGCCAAACATTGAGTTTTTTAAATATTTTTTTCATTTAACAAGTTATTTCCTATCCTGAGTTATGTCACCAAACACAGGTCTGCACCATCACTGATGATGCTTGGTTCACTGTTTGTGCCAGAAATTGACATCCAACCCTTTACTGATATCCATTCAGACAGCTTGGTGGAGAGAAAATTGGTGGGTGTAGATGGGGCCTGAGCTCAGATTCTGGGTGGAAGGAAACATGGTCAATCACACAGAAGCAGAAAGTACAGGTTGAGTTCAAGAAACAAAGAATTAGAGTTCACTGAAAAATAGAAGAGATCATCAGCCTAAACAATTAGTTAAAAGGTAGGGGTCATTGTGTAAAGTTCTTGATTTTAACCCAACCATAATTACTATCTCTTAACATTTATAATAGGTACAAATTACAATTTACTCAGTACAGAACATTTCTGATTTTTACCACAATCTTGAGAGGTACTTAAGGCAAGCATTGTCTTGGTATACTTATTGGTACATTTTATTAATAGTACCAAATGTGAAATACATAAACTTGCTCTCTCCTCTGCATGATGCTATGTATCAAAAGAGAGGATAAACAAATGAACTTGTCTAACCTTAAGTCACTTAAAGGCTATTTAAGCAAGAGGCATATAAAATGACAGCGTACCATAAAACATTTGCCTGATAGAGTCCAAACTACATGGCAGAACAAAGAATAAGTTCCAGAAAGATTACATATATACATATATGCATGAAGGAAGGAAGAAAAGAGAGAAGAAAGGTAGAAAAGAAGAGGAAAAAATGAGGTCTAGAGAAATCAGTTAAGGTTTTATGAAGAGATAGAACTTGAACTGTGTCTAAAAAAAGGTAATATTAGATTGGGAGATAAGGAAAGTATTACTTGTATGGGAACAGTACTGATATAATAACTGCTAATACTTTATGGTGGATTTGTCCATTCAGTATTTCTTTTCCATCTCTTTCTAGTCCAGTTCTGCACAGGATAGAAAGTTGAAGACTACATTTCCCAAAGTCCCTTGCAGCTAGGACTCTAGATATGATTTAGATTCGCCCAATCAGAGTGCGGTGGGGACAGAGCAAGGCATCCATTTTGCTGGTACATTTCTAGCAGGTGCAGCTGCAGCAGGTAGACCTGAAGCCAACAGTTTTGGTTATGATTCCTGAGCCTCAGAAGTGGCTCAAATGATGTGTTCTGGGAGCATGCAGTTGAGATAATGGCTTCCTGGTTTCCTGACTTCCTGATGGAGACCAAATAGCAGTTAACTTTAGCAGGCCAATTGAATGGTGTTGTTATGCTAAATTTTCCCAGAGGCTCAACCTAGAGCCTGCTCTGCCAGTAATTTTAACAAAGTTATGGGCACTTAATTCTCTGTATTAAATCCCTTTAGCTTAACATAAATAGAAATTTCTCTGTTAAATGCAACTAAAGCTTGACTGATATGCTTAACTTTATTTATTCCTTCCTTTAAACGTTATTATATTATGGAAATTTTAAACATATATAAAAGTAGACAGAACCGTATTATATCATGAACTTGCATGTACTAACTTCAACAATTATCAATTAAGCCTGTCTTGTTGCAATCCCTCACTCCCACTATCACCTGGAATTATTTTGCAGATTTCAGATTTATATTTTAGCATATATCTCTAAAAGGAAAGAACTCCTTCTTAAACAATAATACCACATCACCATCAAATCTAAAAAATAACAGCAATATATATTCAATCCCCTACACTTAATTTTAAAACTTATTATGAATCATTTTTATTATGAAGAAATAAAACAATCACAACTCGCCAAGCTTGACTCCTGAGAATCAATTATGATCACTAGATCAGTGGTTTTGAGAACGTGTTAGTAGTCATTTCTCCAAAGAAGACATAAAAATGGCCACACAGGTATATGAAAAGGCGCTCAACATTACTAATCATCAAATCAATCATGAAATGCAAATCAAAACCACAGTGAATGATCATCTCACACCTATTAGGATGGCTATTATCAATAGTCAAGAGATAACAAGAGTTGTACATGGTAAGAGGATGAATTAGTGCAACCACTGTGGGAAACAGTATGGAAATTCCTAAAAAAATTAAAAATAGAATTACCATATGACTCAACAATCCCTCCTCTAGATATATACTCAAAGGAAATAAAATCACCACTGCATAAAGAAATCTGCACTCCCATGATTTATTCACATTATTCACAACAGCCAAGATATGGAAGCAACTGAAGTACCCATCAACAAATGGATAAAGAAACAGATCTATAAATAGATATAGTGTATATACCCACTATATATAATGAAATGTTATTCAACCTTAAAAAAAGAAGAGGTCCCGCCATTTTCCATAATGTGGATGAAACATTTTCCATAATGTAGAGGACACTGTGGTAAGTAAAATAACACAGAGTCATAAAAGAAAAAGACTGCATTATTTTACTTACATGTGGAAACCAAAAACAAAAAAAAAAATTGAATACACAGACATTGAGAATAAAAACATGGTTACCGGTGGAGGGGGGGGCAAAAATGGGGAGATATGGGTCAGGAGAAATAAAGTTGTAGATATATAAGATGAACAGGTATAGAGAGCTAATGGACAACATGAGGACAGTAGTTAACACAGGTTAAGTATCTCTTATCTGAAATGCCTGGGTCCATAAATGTTATTTCAGATTTTGGAATATTTTCATAAACATAATGAAATATCTTGGGGTTGGGATCCAAGTCTAAACAAGAAATTCATTTATGTTTATATGCACCTTATACACATAGCCTGAAGATAATTTTATACAATACTTTTTAATACTTTTGAACATAAAACAAAGTTTTTTTGGGGGGGTGTTGAGTCAGAGTCTCACTGTCACCCAGGTTGGAATGCAGTGGCATGATCACAAGGATCACGGCTCACAACAGCTGTGACCTCCTGGACTTGGGTAATCCTTCCATCTCAGCGTCCTGAGTAGCTGGGACTACAGGAGTTTTGCAGCAACGGGGTCTTGCTATGTTTCAGGCTGGTGAAACAAAGCTTTCACTGCATTTTGACTGTGACCTGTCACAAGAGATCAGGTGCAGAATTCTCCTCTTGTGGCACTATGTCAGCACCCCAAAAAAAGCATTTTGGATTTTAGATTTTTGGATTAGGGATGCTCAACTTGTATTATTGTATTGTATTCAGGATTCTTGCTAAAAGGGTAGATTTCAGATGCTCTTGCCACAAAAAAGGAAGGTAATCATGTGAGATGATAAATATGTTAATTTGTTTGACTGTAGTAGCCATTTCACTATGTATATCAAAACATCATCTTGTTCACCTAAAAATTATATAATAGGCCAGGCTCAGCGGCTCAGCCTGTAATCCCAGCACTTTGGGAGGCTGAAGCAAGTGGATTGCCTGAGCCTGAGGGTTCGAGACCAGCCAGGGCAACTTGGTGAGACCTCATCTCTACGATAAAAAAATAAGTAAAAATATTAGCCAGGCGTGGTAGAGTGCGCCTGTAGCTCTAGTTACTTGGAAGGCTGAGGCGGAAGGATTGCCAGGGCCCAGCAGGTCGACGCTGGGGTGGCTGTGAGTGTGCCACTGTACTCCAGCCTGGGCGACAGAGTGAGGCTCCAACTCAAAACAAAAAAAAAAAATTATCTAATAAAAAAAGAAAAAGTTAGCCAACAATGGTCCTATTCTTTCAGGTCAATTCTCATAACTGACTGAGCCTGTTTACCCAGTGGGGTTCTTGGCTTCTCAGAGCTCTTAGATGATAATGATATGGATCTATAAACTAATATGGGTCTATATTTCAAAAGGCCTCCAGCAAGCTAAATAGATTAACTAAATTGTCAGGCATCCTCACTTTTAGCTAGACTGCATTAACTTGATGTGATAATCTTAAATTCTGATTGGCAGTTTTATATGTCATTGAGTAATACATATGGGAAATGAATTAATATATTACAGTTGATAGTCAAAACTCATTGAACAATATACTTAAGATCGGAACATTGCACTGCATATAATTTATCCTTTAATTAAAATAAAAGCTTAAAGTTGATCATCAAAATGTTTTTTAAAATTAATTAACTAATTTTTTTTTAATTTGTGTGGAGACAAGAACTCACTATGTTTCTCAGACTGGTCTTGAGCTCCTGGACTCAAGCAATCCTCCCACTTCGACCTCCTAAAGTGCTGAGATTGATTACAGGTGTGAGCCACTGTGCCCAACCAGATCATCAAAATCTTTGAAGACTTGGGGTCCTCTTTGGAAAGCAGGGAATAATAAAAATGGCCTTTGGTTGTGAAAAGGCTGGGAGTTAGTTAGCAATCTTAGAAAAATAAGTATTTTTTCTCTCTTTTTTTCCAAGATGGATGACTTAACCGGTGCTCCAAATCTTCGCTCCTCCACAAGGCCCCTGTATCTCTCCCTTCTCTCTCTGGCTTCCCTGACTTCCCGACGTCCATCACTCTCACAGCTTCTTGTCAGTAACATAACTTTGTCTAGATCCTTGAACTACATCCCCCGCCCCACCTTTACTGCCAACAGTGTCTAAGCTACCTGCTCCTATCTCCAGCACTCCCCCGAAATCATTCTTAACTGGCAAATTCTGGCTCTGTTCCTTGGGAGCTGTGTGGCTCCGGGCAAGTAGGTTAACTTCGCTTTGCCTCAGTTTCCTCATCTGTAAAATGAATTTAAGGCAATAGCCATCTCATACGGTCAAAAAGAGTCCATGATTTGATTGACGTGCAGCATTAGGAACAGTGGCTGGCCTGGGTCTTGTAAGCCACTGTGATTATCGTTCCTGTTTTCTGGCCTCTCCTGACCGACGGCATCCTCCCAAGAGCTGCTTCTTGGCCTTCTTTGCCAACTCCCTTCCTCCTCCTACCGTCTGTGTCAAAGGAGGTCTTTGGCCTCCACTCTTCCTTCTCCACACACTCCAAATTCTTTCCTTTTAAGGGCTCCAAGCCTGCAGTGTCAGGTTTCACCCCCAAGGGCATCTTTCCGATCTTTCCTCCCAGTCCTTTTCATTTTACAAAACCAGAATTCCTTTGCATTATGGAATAGGATCTCCCTCATAAAACTACTGGATAATGATCATGCCACTTAACATGTTCCATGTTTCTTCATCTGTAAAACGAGAGGGCAGGAGGGAGAGATGAGCTCTCAGGTTCCTTACTGCTCAGAAAAATTTCCATAAATTCTTTGCAGACTCTGGCCGCCTGCCGGACCGCTCTATGAGGATGCGTGCCATTACCTCAAACTCCACGTGCCTGGATCTAAACACATTGCCTGACCTCACATGCCAGCTTTGCTATTTCTGTTTGAGTGCATATGCATTCTCCTCATCACCCAGACTTGAAGCTTGGGTATCTCTAATACAAGCCCCTATCTAATCGGTCACCATGTCCTGCCAACATTCCTTCATGATGTCCCTTCTGTTCCTCTCATTCCAGTCCCACAACCTGAACTTTGCCACAGTCACGCTCCTTGATGCCATACACTGCTTCTGATCTGCTCGCATCTACAGAGCAAATTCTTCCTTAAAACATATGTCCTGAAGAGTCCTCCTCTTTCTGCCTTGCCAGTTATCACTTTTCCTTATGTCTACAAGATGAGGTCTAAGCTCTGGAAACTTGAAGTCAAAGCCCAGATGGCTTATAGCTATCTCTTTAATTTTCTCTCCCACTGCATTCCTTCAGAACCTTCCATTCCTGCAGCGAGTCTCCTCATAGGCAGTTTTCTGCTTTGTCCCCACCATTCCCCTGTGCCTGAACATATTCTCTCCATCTTCCCATCAAGCCTGTGTCAGCCTAAGTATGATATTTCTTTCAAAGCCCAGCTTGCTTCCTTTTTAAAATAAATTCAAGCCAGGCCAGATGCGGTGGCTCACATCTGTAATCCCAGAACTTTGGGAGGCCAAGATGAGCGGATTGCTTGAGCCTAGGAGAGCGAAACTAGCCTGGGCAATATAGCAAAACCCCGCCTCTACAAAAATGTTTTAAAAATTAGCCGCATGTGGTGGTGCACCCCTGTAGTCCTAGCTACTCTGGATACTGAGATGGAAGGATCATCTGAGCCCAGGAGGTCAAAGCTGCTGCGATCTATGCTCATCTTGATCATGCCACTGCACTCCAGTCTGGGTGACAGAGTGAAACTCTGGCTCACAAAAAAAAAAAAATTCAAGCCAAGCTCCTCTGTAATGCCTTTCTCCAATGTCTAATACATACTTGATTATATACCTGTGATGAATTCTTGCAGCACTTTTGTATAGATTACTCATTGGCACTTACATTCTGGCAATCTTTTTATTTACAATTTCAACTCCTTAGGGTGAGTGACCATAGAACTCAATGGTCCCTAGTTCACTTAGTAATGAGGACGACTAAATTTAAAAAGAAAACTGGGCTGGATGTGGTGGCTCATGCCTATAATCCCAGTATTTTGGGAGGCTGAGACGAGAGGATTGCTTGAGGCCAGGAATGTGAGACAAGCCTGGTCAACATAATGAAGCCCTATATCTACAAAAATACTTTTTAAAAATTAACCAGGCATGGTGGCATGTACCTATTGTCCCAATTACTCAGGAAGCTGAGGCAGAAGAATCACTTGAGCCCAGGCATTCCAGGCTGCAGTGAACTATGATCATGCCACTGTACTCCAGCCTGGGCAACAGAGCGAGACCTCGTCTCAAAAAAGTAAAAATAAATAAAAATTTCTAAAAAGTTATGATCACATGTCTTCAGACAATATATTCAGCAAATATCACAAATGCAATTTCCCCTGGGAGATAAAACAAAAATGAGAACATGAGGAAACGTATGTAACCCTACCCTATAGTTTTCACGAAATCTGCCACTTAATTTCCTTTACATCTGATCGGGCATATGGGATTTATGTGAACATACAACTAAACTGTAAAGTTCTATGACAGAAAGTATTTATCATTACTATCTGGGCCACTATGCCTGAAATGTTTAAGAATTCTTGACATGACTTCTACAAGTCCGGGGGAACAGTTGTATTAAAGAAGTGATTCTCAACTAGGAATAATTTTGTCCACCGCCCTTCCTCCAGGAGGTATTTGGCAATATCTGGGGACATTTTTGGCTATCACAAGTGGTGGGGTGGAGTGGGGTGGGGGTGCTGCAGGTATCTAGTAGAGAAAGGATAGGGATTCATTCAGCTAAACATCACACACCCACCACCGGACAGCCATCCACGACAAAGAGTTATCTGGCCCCAGATGTCGGTGGTGCTGAGGGCAAGAAGTCCTGGGTTAAAGGAAGCTCACCAGGGGATGAATTCAGATCAATTCTGTGTCGTGGTGATGAGATGCTAACTTCCTTGGACGGATTGCCCATTGCATCCTGTCTTGTTTCCAGTGTCCCAACATCTGCTCTTAGTGCCCCAAAATTCCTCTTCTGCTCAGGTTTCCATGTGATTCTTTTTTTTTTTTCTTTGAGTTGGAGTCTCACTCTGTCATCTAGGCTAGAGTGCAGTGGCACACTAATGACTACTCCAGCGTCGACTTGCTGGGTTCAGGTGATCCTTCCACCTCAGCCTTCCAAGTAGTCAGAACTACAAGCATGCGCTACCACACCTGGCTAATTTTTTAAATTTTATTTTATTGTGGAGACAAGGTCTCGCCAAGGTACCTGGGCTGGTCTTGAAACCGTGGGCTCAGGCAATCCACTCCCCTCAGTCTCTCAAAGTGCTGGGATTACAGGCTGAGCCACTGAGCCCCAATCACATATGATCTTTCAAATGTCTGTAATCAATGTGCCCAGCCTATGATGTCTGGAACTTAAAACTATCTATATTCAGAAGTTTTGAAACTACTCTGGCTTCTTTAAGACAGAAAATACCAATAAACTTCAGAACTGAATGAAGTCAACTTGTAACCTAAATATAGGAGGATAGATTGTATATTATATTTTTTATATTTTTATTTTTTATTTATTTTTTAGTTGAGGGTCTCACTCTGTCACCCAGGCTGGAGTGCAGAGGCACACTCATGGCCACACCAGCGTCAACCTGCTGGGCTCCAGTGATCCTTCCACCTCAGCCTTCCAAGTCGCAGAACCACAGGCACACGCTACCACACCTAGCTAATTTATTCTATTTTATTGTAGAGACGAGGTCTCACAAGTTGCCTGGGCTGGTCTCGAAACCGTGGGCTCAAGCAATCCACTCGCCGGGCCTCCCAAAGTGCTGGGATTACAGGCTGAGCCACCAAGCCTGGCCTATATTATTTTTTTTAAAAAACAGCCCAAAACATTTGACGTTTAATTTAATTATAACAGCGAATATCTTCGAGTAGTGTGAACACTAACAAAATAAAAAATCTTTCTCGCCCATTGAAAATTAATGGATTTAAATAATTACTAAAAATGTATGGAGTTGAGAACAGCTTGTTGAATATTTCAGCCTCTGAGAAAATTCCTTTCCTTTGCATGCATATGTTTTTGTTCTAATGATCATTCTAATCAAGGAGTGCTATTGAACTAAAAACAATAGATACAGGGTTTTTTTTAGAACTTAGTTATGACAATAAACTAACAAAATATCCAAGGAAAAAAGGAATAATAAGAGTTTTAAACATCATAAACTGGCCAGGCTCGGTGGTTCAGCCTGTAATCCCAGCACTTTGGGAGGCCGAGGCAAGCGGATTGCCTGAGTCCACGGGTTCGAGACCAGCCCAGGCAACTCTGTGAGACCTCGTCTCTACAATAAATCAAAAATTAGCCAGGTGTGGTAGTATGCACCTGTAGTTCTGGCTACTTGGAAGGCTGAGGCAGAAGGATTGCCTGAGCCCAGCAGGTCGAGGCTGCAGTGGCTGGGAGCGTGCCACTGCACTCCAGCCTGGGTGACAGTGACACTCCGACTCAAAAGCAAACAAACATCATAAACTGGTGCATGTAAAGAGGATCATTTCTTTTTCTTCTTTTTTTTTTTTGAGTTGGAGTCTCACTCTGTCGCCCAGACTGGAGTGCAGTGGCCGCTCCCGGCCACCGCAGCCTCGACCTGCTGGGCTCCGGCGATCCTTCCGCCTCAGCCTTCCAAGTAGCTGAAACTACAGGTGCGAGCTACCACGCCCGGCTAATTTTTTATTTATTGTAGAGATGAGGTCTTGCCAAGTTGCCCAGGCGGGACTCGAACCCACAGGCTCAGACAATTCACTCACCTCGGCCTCCCAAAGTGCTGGGATTACAGGCTGAGCCACCGAGCCTGGTCAAGAGGATCATTTCTAAAAAGAAACCTTAAAACTATACCTTTATTTGAAGAGAGAAAATGTAATAAGAGACACCTTCTAATTTGATGTCAAATGGTGATTATAGTCCTAGAACAATTCTGTCTCCTTGCCTTAGCCTTAAAATATGAAGTTTGGATTAACTGCCACTCTCAAAGATCTCTCACACTTCTAAAGTTCTCTGAATTATCAATCCCATAAAATATTTCTTTTTCTCTTTTTTTGGGTTTTTTTTTGGAGTTGGAGTCTCACTCCATCACCCAGGCTCATAGCCACCCCAGCGTCGACCTGCTGGGTTCCACGATCCTTTTGCCTCAGCCTTCCAAGTGTAGAGACAAGGTCCCTCCAAGTTGCCCGGGCAGGTCTTGAACCCGCAGGCTTAGGCAATCCACTGCCTCGACCTCCCAAAGTGCTGGGATTACAGGCAGAGCTACCAAGCCCAGTCCACTATTTCTTAATGAATCACTTTCAAAGATAATAAGATGAACTTGTTGGCAAATCTCTTGAATAGTTGACTTTGTAGAGCAGTAGTCCTCAGTTCTGATGGGACATAGAAGATCACCTGGATAGCTTTAAAAAAAATTATAGTGATAAGGGGGCGACACATACACACACACATACACACGCGCGCACACGCGCGCTGGCTTCTGACATCATTGGTCTAGGATAGGATCCAAGCATGGGTATTTTAAATGTTCTCCAGGGAACTCTAATGCTCAGCCAGCGTTAAGATCCACAGATTTAGACTAAAGGTCAAAAACAAAGAAGCCAGTGCCCAGGTAGGCAAGATAAATGAGCAAAGAGACTGGGCACAGGAACTGGAGAGCACAGGTTCTATCTATTTCCCTCCAACTAGCAGGAGCCAGATCTTTTGATTTTTTTTCCTGTGATATGCCAGAAATCAAGATTTTAAGTAAAATTCTGATATTTACAGAATTTTGGCAAGATTTGGCAGCTAACGGCAAACAATTTTAAAAGAAAGTGTAAAATATGCCCACGGGCTTCATTTAGCCTAGAGCCACTGGTTCACTACTTAAACAAAACCAGTTCAATAAATCAAACACTTTTTTCCTTGGTGCTCTGCCCTGTCTGTGTTCCTCTCAGAGCCTCTTCCTTCTACACCTCAGGCCACAGCCTGTCTCTTTACTTTTCCTTTCCATTGTCTCTTTTCCAATCTTCATCACTCCTAAGAGATGGAAACTGAGATCCACACATTAAATCTTCATGTGGTTCTGGCTGTATCATGGACAGGCTTCTATGCCTGGGAAAATTCAGGTTATAAATTGTAACCTGAGGCTGTAGCTCCATGATGTCAACCACGGGTTGGTTTAGTAAAATCAAGGGGAAGAGTCAGTCAAGCTCAATTTCACATAACTAAGGCTTTATCAAACAATTGCAAGAAGGTCCTCATTTAATTTCTGATTTTGTTTTGTTTGCTTTAAATCTAAACCCCTGGCCGGGCTCAGTGACTCAACCTGTAATCCCAGCACTTTGGGAGGCCGAGGCGAGTGGATTGCCAGAGCCTGTGGGTTCAAGACTCACCCAGGCAATTTGGCAAGACAAAAATTAGCCGGACATGGTTGCGCGCACCTATAGTTCCGGCAACTTGGAAGACTGAGGTGGAAGGATCACCAGAGCCCAGCAGGTGGAGGCTGCGGTGGCCGGGAGCATGCCACTCCAGTGTGGGTGACAGAGTGAAACTCCAACTAAAAAAAAAAAAAATCTAAACTCCTGCATATCGAAATTATCCCTTTTTGTTGCCGTTGTTGTTTTGTTTTAAGTCCCTATATCTGGGCTCCATCACAGACTAACTAACTAAATCTGAATGTCTAGTGATAGAGTTTGGACATTGACAGCTTTTACAAGACTCCAGGTGAGCCTAATGTGAAACAGCTCTGAGAATCACTAATCTAAAACCATCCCCTAACCCTGTGGATGAGCAGTGTACTTAACAGTAGATGACTATCATCTTGAATAGTTTTTTTTTAACTTGTTCGAGGACTATCTCAGCTCTGTTCCCATTGCATCTTCACAACCTTGTAAGGTAGCCAGTTCCAGTACTGCTATTAGCATTGTACGGATGAGAAAATGAGGCAAAGAATGTGAAATGAGTTGCCCAAGGGTACTCAGCTAGTTACTGGCGAACATACATTAGTATACTACTTGAAACAGAGTTTCTTTCTTTTTTTTTTTTTTTGAGTTGGAGTCTCACTCTGTCCCCCAGACTGGAGTG
>NW_007251400.1:242974-279502 GCF_000164805.1 Carlito syrichta | reverse complement strand
GCAATCCACTCACCTCAGCCTCCCAAAGCGCTAGGATTACAGGTTGAGCCACCGAGCCCGACTGAAAGAGTTTCTTAATTTCAAGTTTTGTTGAAACTTGCTGGGTACCCCAACCATGTTTCTTTCCCAACACTGAACTCTTCTGTGAGTAGCTAACCCTGACACACAGGTTATCACTAGAAAGCAAATAAATCTGTGATCAAATTTCAGAAGAAAGCATGACTCCCCCAACCATGTTGCTTTCCCATCATTGAACTCTTCTCCTATGAGAACCCTGACACAGAGGTTATCACTAGAAAACAAACCAATATGTGATCAAATTTCAGAATAACACATGACAATGTTTTAAAGGACTGAATGTAGTAATGTGTCTTTCTCTGAGGTCTATCACGAGATTTTTTTTTTAATGCCGTGTTTCTTTTTCTTTTTCTTTTTCTTTTTTTTTGAGTTGGAGTCTCACCCAGACTGAAGTGCAGTGGCCGCTCCCAGCCACTGCAGCCTCGCCCTGCTGGGCTCCGGCAATCCTTCCACTTCAGCCTTCCAAATAGCTGGAACTACAGGTGCGCGCTACTACGCCTGGCTAATTTTGATTTATTGTAGAGATGAGGTCTTGCCAAGTTGCCCAGGCGGGTCTCAAACCCGCGGGTTCAGGCAATCCACTCACCTCAGCCTCCCAAAGGCGCGGGATTACAGGCTGAGCCACCGAGCCTGGCTATGTCGTAAGTTTATTTACAAACATATCCTATATGCCATGAGTTCAAGAGTTTGATCCATTTTTTCAAAGAGACTGCACATCTTAAAGTGCTCTTCATGTCTGTTAAATGGATAAACTAAAACATCCTAACTTCTTAAGCAGTTGGTGTCTTACTATAAAGAAAGGCGCAGCAAACCCAGATCCAAAGAACAATGTCATAATCGCTAGCAACTGCAGCTTGTTTCCACCAAAAATGGCAAATTCTTCCCCAGGCCCTTCTCATAGTGGCTCCTGCGGACCACAGATGTGATCCTCTGGATGCCTGATCCCCACATTGCACTGCTGCAAGCCCGGCAAAAGCACAGAGACCAAGGGTGGAAGAAATGGTGGCACAGTCCGGGCTTGATGGCTCAACCTGTAATCCCAGCACTTTGGGAGGCCAAGGGAGTGGACTGCCTGAGCCCGTGGGTTTGAGACCCAGGCAAGTGGCGAGACCTCATCTCTACAAAAAAATCAAAAATCAGCCGGGCATGGTAGCGCACACCTGTAGTTCCAGCTACTTGGAAGGTTGAGGCGGAAGGATCACCAGAGCCCAGCAGGCCGACGACTTTGGAGTGGCCAAGTAAGTGTGCCACTGCACTCCAGACTGGGTGACGGAGTGAGACTCCAAATCAAAAAAAAAAAAAAGAAAGAAACGGCAGCACCACTCCAATCCTCCCTTTTCACGACCGTGTTCCCCTGTGTGCATGGACCAAAAGTATCACAACATTTTTGGTGTGCTTACTTTTTTATACACATAATTCTCTCACCTCCACGCCATCTTTAATAGATGTCTATAGATGTCTATTCTCCCAGAGACTAAAAAGATTCAGGTAATTTCCATTAAGATATTAATTTCAGAAAAGTATTTTTAAAAGAATACATAGTTATAGAATTTCAGAGGTAAAGGGAACTTTACTGATCAAATTCCTTCACCTCCTCTGATAGATGAGAAACCAGAAGTCCTTTTTAATTCAATATATATGGAATGGTAACACTGTGCCAAACACATCACATCCATTATCTTAATTAAATCTTCAAGTTAATTCAATAAAATGGGTACCACTACCACCACCACCACCACCATCATCATTTTCATTTAACAAATGAAAAAACAAACAAAAACTGGGGCTTACAGATGCACAAGGTCCCCAGGAAGTAAGTTGAAACTTGCTATACATTTGACTCCCAGCCTAAGCCCTTAACCTCCTCCTTCCATCATCTGGAGTAATAATAGTGCAAAAAGTGAAAGGTCAAGAAATCCTTATGAAAATGCCAACGAGGTGACCAGCGAACACTTTCTCCAAGAGGTGAAAACATGGCATCAGCTTAGGGGACCTGGCATCTGGCTATCGCTACTCCTGGCTTTTTCTCCCTCTGGGTGACATTAGAGGTCAAGAAACCTATGTAACTCGCTGCTCTCCTGATGCCCAGCACATAGTAGCAGCTCAGTCAATATTTGTTGGATCAAGACCTTGGTCAAGACCTCTCTTCCACCTTTTTATGGTGTTGTTGGCCGTCCTTTCCTTTCTGTAGTCCCAGCTATCAGGGAGGCAGAGATGGGAGGATCACCTGAACCCAGGAATTCAGGGCTGCAGTGAGCTATGATGGCACCTCTGCACTCCAGCCCAGGTGACCAAACAAGGCGCTATCTCTAAATAAGTGAATACATTAATTAATTTAGTTAAAGAAATTAATTCCTCAGGTAGACACCAAGAATTTCACAATCTGACTTCTCGCTTCTTTTCTCCTGTTTCCCTGTCTTAAGTTTGAACCATTAGAGTCTTTTCCCACTCTGTTCCTCCTCTTTCCACTCTCGCCACTTTTGAGCAGTGACCAGGCCTTTACAAATGCCCCTTATACCTGTTCTCTTGTGTCCATTCCCACTGCCCAGTTCAGGTCCCTGTCAGCTGACTCACACATGGCAATACATGTAGTGTGTTGGGATATGAAAATCATGAAACAGATATGGAGGAGCCCTGATTAACTCAGCGGCAGGGGCGGGGTGGAGGAAGATGTAAGCACAATACGTGGTTAAGAGGGAAGTAGCCAATCAGTGAGGAGGAACAGCTTTGCAGTTGGTCTCCCTACAAAGCTGTGCTCCACTAATTCAATCTTGACACTTTCATGAGATTTATATATTTCTAAGTCTCAGTTCATGTTTTTAAAGAACCCCGCTTCTAAAAACCTCCATGGGTTTCCATGGCCTATAAATAAAAATCTAAATTCCTTAGATGCCTGTAATCTCAGCACTTTGGGAAGCCAAGGTGGGAGCATCGCTTGAGCCCATGAGTTTGAGACCAGCCTAGGCAACATTGCAAGACCCTGTCTCTACAAAATTAAAAAAAAAAAAAAAAAATTAAGGTGTAGTGACACTTGCCTGTAGTCCCAGCTACTCGGGAGGCTGAAGCCAGAGGATCGTTTGAGCCCAGGCGTTGGAGGCTGCAGTTACCTATGATTGCACCACTGCACTCCAGCCTGGATGACAGAGACCTTATCTCTAAGTAAATAAGTAAATTCCTTAGCCAGACACTGAAGACTTTTTGCAATCTTTCCATGAAAGGTCCATGAAATGGTCCTTTCATCACCTGGACTTAATTCATAGAGCAACATTTAAAAAATACATAAGTAACATACATATACGCTTGAATAACCCACAACACCTTTAAAATCTATTAACCTCATCTGCTGAACGCTGCTACAGTCAGTGTATTCGCTGCTCCTTCTGCTGGGCCTGTTTTCCCGATTATTCAAATAGCTGATTTCCTTCTTATCATTCAGTTCTCAGGACAAATGTCACCACCTCACCCAGGCCCTCCCAGGGGGCCACTCCATTTCAAGCATCCTCCCCCAACGCACCATCCGGTTTTATTCCTTCGTTGCACTATGAACACCTGAAATTTATATATCTGCAGTCTGTTTTCCCCATGAGACGGGAAGCTTTATAGAAGCTGGAACTTTATCCTGTTCGTTGCTGACAGTCACACAGTAAGTCCTGAGTAGGAAATGTTTATTGACTACGTTTTTTAAAAAGGAAAGAAGGAGGAGGAAAGAAAGCGAAGAAACCTCATCACGATTAAGACCTCAAACCAGACTCGGCCTGTTTCCAGTTGCTTAGGGCGACATACTGAGACCTGAAGTGACTCTGAAGCGCAAAGCCCTATTTTGAGGCTAGGGTGAAACCTAAATCCAGGGTGGAGGTGAGATGTCCGGGGAGAGGGAGAGGCATGGGGAGGGGGCGGCCCACACCTGGTCAGCACCCCAGACTTGACTGTTTCGCCTAGATTTCTGGAGCACCTCCCAGGCGCGAGATGTCTGACAATGAGGCCAGCCAGCCGCCGAGCTCAGGTTTTATTTCCGTTGTCCTTCTGACGTCAGGAAAAGCACGAGTTGCTGCACAGTTTCTTCTATCAAGGTGACAAATTACAGCCTCGCGGGGCCCTGCATTCTGCAAGCCATACATTTACTGCCCCCTCCCCCTTATACGGAAAAATGTAGAGAAACCCACTGCAGAGATGTCAGGTCCCCTTCCAAAGGGCAGACGAACACCTTTTCTCGCGGTGGCGTCTTTTTCACTCTTACTACACACACATCGCCATGAATTCGTCCGAGAAAGTGCGTGATTCCGGCGGCAGCGAGGCTTCCACCGGAGAAAGAGGGTTGTAAAAACCCCAGGTCCCCGCCGCAGAGCGAGACAAAGGACTCTCGCTGTAGCACCACCTTCCCCAGCCTCAGGCAGCCTGTGAAAGGCACCGGGGCCGGCGTGACGCGCTTACCGCGAAATTCCTTTTGCCGCCATATGCACTTGCGCCTGCTCCGACTACGTACAGTTCAGCACAAACCCACGGGCGGGCGGCTGGGCAGGAGAGCTGCGGGGTCCCCGTGGGTGCAGAAGAGCCCGAAGCGCTCGGACGTAGATAGTTTAGGGGGCGAGGGGGCGCGCACGAGGGCGAAGGCGCGCGTGTCTCCAA
Organism: Carlito syrichta; assembly: GCF_000164805.1. NCBI lineage: Eukaryota > Metazoa > Chordata > Mammalia > Primates > Tarsiidae > Carlito > Carlito syrichta. The sequence goes on along the minus strand of NW_007251400.1, from coordinate 274,798 downwards.
GCCCCGAGCCGGCGAGTTCAAAGGCCTGGGGTGGCCCCGCTTAGGGACCGACGCGAGGTGCCGGGGGTCCGGGGAGGAGGAGGAGAGACTGGAGGCCAGCACAGCCCGCGCAAGCGGTGGCCTTTTGTTCACCGGCTCCAGTGGATCCCGGCTCTCAGGAAAACACTATCTTGGTTTTGGAAAGAACCTCTTCAGGGCGGGAAAGGACAGTGAGTCACTGCCAGCATCCTTTAGTAATGTCTCCCCACATCCTCCTACTCCTCCCTCCTCGGTGCAGGGGGCCAGAGCGCGAGGGAGGGTGACAAACGTGCTCCTGTTTACTCGTGCTCGGTGGCTCGACTCCCCAGCCGCCCGCGCGCAGCATCCCCGGGGACATCACTCGCTCTCCCCCGGGCCCTGCGGACACGGGAAATTCCCCCCGAAGGTCGGGGATTCAAGCACTCTTTGGCGCGCGTGGCGCCCTCGGTTCGGTAGCTGAGTGGTCTTCCTCCGGCCCCGCGCGGTCCCCGACCCTCGTGACGCGTAACCAGATCTGGTACCACACTCTGCCACCATGAAAACAGACCCCCAAAGTAACCCGTGGCCCACGCAGAGGTGAGGTCGGGGGATTCCTGCGCTTCGTGGCGCCGCCGCGTGCGTCCGGGGGAAGCACAGGGGGACCTGGACGTTTCCTCTCAAGAGCAAAATCCGAACGCAGCGGACACAGCCGCGCTCCCTCCTTCCACGCCCGCAGGGACGATTTCCACGTTGTCGCCTCCTCTCCCGTCTGAAACATCCCCCAGCCCTGCCCGGGAAACGGAAAAGCACCTTACCTCGGAAGATACGGGGCGAGGTGGCAAAAGGCGATGTCACGGTGTCCGCCCTTCTGGGATTTTTACCCCCGGCCGTTTGATGTCCTTTGTGTCAAGGTCTGGCTGCGGTGGCCGAGAAAACGTGGCCCCCCGTCAGCGCGGGCTGGGCGGGGAGGCTCGGCGCGGCGGATTTCCGAGCAAGGTGATGGGCGGAGGTTCCCGCGACCTTCAGGCGGAGTGGTGTGGCCGCCCCAGCCCGCGCCCGCCTGGCTCTCCTCCTCCTTTCGGGGCCGATTGCATCAGAATCTCCCCCCCCACCAACCCCCACCCACACTCTGCTCGCTGGCCTCGCACTTACATCCACACGCACGGGCGCTGAGGGGCTCGGATCGCAGTCATTCTCCTACTGGGGGGCGCGGCGCCCCTCCGCAACCATGGCTCACGATGGTCTAACAGGCAAAGTCAGGCCATCCCTCCCAGTCCCGCGTGCCGTCTCCTCCCCTCCCGCGCGCCCGCTCTTTAACCGAAGCGGCGTGTCACTGAGCCGTGCCCGTCACATGGTGTCACTGCTGGTGGCCGCGCCTTGCTGCCTCCCTCTCGCCGCTCCCTGGCGAGGATTGAGCAAGCGGGAAAGGGCGAGGGAGGGGTTGCGGGCGCGCGTGGACCCGGCGCACAGGAGGTGGCACCCGGAGCGGAGGCGTGCTTGGAAACCCGCTGCGGCGGCGGCAGCGGCAGGAGGATGGGAACCCTTAGGGATGGAGGTGGGACGGCTACAGGGGCACCGGCGGAGAAAAAGAGGGCTGTGCACTTAAGAGGAAGTGCTGCATTTTGGGGTACGCCAGAGCCCAGCCCGGGCCGGAGAAGCGAGGGGAGTTGCATTGTGGGAAGGGCGCAGCGAGAGGATGGCCGCGGGAGTGGCTGGTCGCAGCAGCCGGGTGAACCGCAGGCAGTGCCCGGAGCTGCCGGCAGCGATGGGGCGGTGGGTTGGCTCGGGCGACCGCGGGCAGACGGCCCGCGTTAGCGGGAAGGGGGCGGAGGAGGTAGGAGGATCGAGGCGCGCGGGCGCCTTTGGAAACCCTTTGTCCCTAACCCGTGACGGGAGGCGCCTCCCCTCTTCCGGATCCAGCACCCGCAGACCTCGCCTGCCCTTCCAGAGCTCTGCCGTGCGGAGCTCTGTTTGGGGGACTGGGTGTGACGCGACCAGGAGGATTTGCTGAGCCCCGGGCGCGCACCTACCTAGGCGCGAAGAGCCCGGAGCCAGCTCTGCCGGGGCCTAGAGACCCCACGTGGTTCCGCCGAAGGACCTGGCGCATGGGGTTAACAGAGCTGGGGCACCACAAGTCTGGGGGGCGAGGAAGCAGGACAGAGGGGAGCAGGGGCAGCCGGGTCCCTTCCCCCCTTTCTTCTGCTTACTCTTTGTTTCAGACACGGCCGCTTTGAACCGACTGGGCACTTCCTTGCAGAGGAGTTGTGTCTCCTTAAAATGGCGACAGGAAATCCCACCTGCGCGCCAGCCCATTAGACTGTCATTATAGCGCGAATTTGCAGGGTGGAAAACTCGAGCTTTTTATTGATAGGGATGGTTCAGGCTCCTGTTCATCAAAACAGGAAAGGGAAGGTGAATCATACTTCAGAAATTAATCCACCTGGAGCGTTTCGAGCAGGGAGACTTTGCAGTCACTGTACCTGAAGGGGCCATCGCGTTTTAATCACCGCTGGAAACGCGAGATGATAACCAAATTCTCAACTCCTCATAACGGATTAAAAATCTTAATCACTTCGAATAGCACTGAGTGGTCCTTATTAGTCCAACAATGGCTCCCCGAGAACCTTTTTTAGAGATCACGCTCTTGAATACACCTGAGAAACTGAAAGGTCAGTGCAAACAATGGGCCGAAGAGGCCGCCTCACTCAGACAAACCCGCATTCACTTTCTTCCTCTGACACTGCTTCCCTTCCCTGCTTGATTTTTGTCCTAGTCCTGTTTTCCCAACTTGTAGAAAAGGGGATAATAGAACACACAGCATGTGATAATCTATAGGCCGTCAAAAAGTTGGTTCTTTCTACCTTTCTTACTAGAGAAAACTAATTTAGTATAAAAATTACTGATTTTAAACAGTGTGCACCTTGCCTGGTGCAAATCTCATGAATCAGGTGAGAACTGTGAATAGACAGAGGAATTGTGAGCCCCTCTCCTGCTCAGTAATCTTGTTGATGTGTTTACCTTACGGAAGGCAGAATGTATATATTCTTCCGTGTCTGTTTGAAGACAGTCTGATCTCAAAGCTTATCTTTTGGTTCCAGTTTTTACTTACTTGCTAGTTTTTATACACCAGAAAGACTGCAGTTACCTAGTGCTTTTTGAATTGGATCCAATAGATATGGATTGAGCTCCTGTCACATGCCAACTACAGTATTAAGTGCTTGACTTGTATGTTATCTCACTTAATCCTTTCACCCCCTCAGTTAGGTATTATCCTCTTGGTAGAAACAAGAGAGCAGGTTCAGAGGTGAAATTGGCCATGTTCTCCTAAGACAGTAATTGGTGAAGGGGGACGTGACTCCCATTCAGGTCTGAATTCAGAATTCATGCTCAGTCTTCACCAAGGAGCTGCAACTGCTGGCAATCAGGCACTCTTGGGCCTAGAGTTCGGAAGGATCTTCACATCCCTGGATTATAGTTGACAACCTGGAACCGGAGTAAACATCAACATGGAGGCTGCTGTGGTCTCACATGGGGTCAGGTATGACATGACAATGATCCCTCTGTTCACTGTGTGCTTGCTAACACACACGTAGCAAGTTAAGCACTTTACAGATGGTCTCTCTCTTTCTCACAACATTCAGGTCAGACCATCCTGATCCCCGATTCAAAGGTGAAGAAATTTATCTCAGATCCACACAGTTCTAAGTGCATAGCCAAGTCTTGCATCCAGAGCTGACACCAAAGCCAGTGCTCTGTGGCTGGCTCTGAAATGTTCCCTGATTCTGGAATAGTCCTCTTTGTGGAGCCAAGAGATGGGGAGGGTCTCAGGTCACTCTGCGTTTGGATGGGAACCCCTGTCCTGTTTCCAGAAAGTCCAGGGAGTCAATTTGCTCTGTAAAATGTGTTTGTGATGTCCAAGGGCCTTGTTGATAGTGTCTAATGTTATTTGTCGGCCTCTCCCATTTGAGCAGATTTCCCAGTATGGTATTAAGGTAGTCAGGATGCATTACCAGCTTTGATTGCAGGCAGCCCTATGGAACTGAGAAATAAAATGCCTGTATCTACTTTGAAAATGAGACTAGGGCAGAAATTTGTACTGTGAGCAAAGAATTGGGTAACTTTAGGTCACCTAAGTTTTCTAGTAGCTCCATAAGCTATTTTTGTGTGGTTCCAAGAAGGAGGGACAGCTTTGTGAAGAAAGATCAATTGTACCCCAAAGAGGATTCAGCCTGAACTTAAGTCACATCTGCTGTCATCCCAGCTTCGCCCTGTACTCATCCGGGGTGCACTTGCTCTCCACCTGGGCTGCCCACTAGGACAGCTGCCGAGGGGCCACCCCAGCTGTGTGCTTATAGAGAATGCCAGCTTCCCTCCATGGGTTTTCACAGCCTTAATCTAGTCGGATACCAGCAGTCTTCTTGTGTAAGAATTTTGAGTAACAGGATCAAATGTATTTTCTAAATACATTTTTTTTTAAATGTGTAAAGGACTGTCCCAAGACAATCTGATTTTTAACAACAATGAAAGAATAAGATCGTCAACTGGTGAGGTTATTTCAGAATAAGTGTCCTGCATGTTTCTTCCTTGTAACTGAAGCAGTGCCAGCCATCCAATGGACAAATCCAATCTTGTTAGAAAATGAATCGTTTATTCTGAAATCAGTCTTTAATTCCTCTTTATAGGATCTTTCCTAAAACATCAAATGGTCTTTAAAACTTTTTCAACTGATATAATCACCTTTTTTTTTGCCCGATTAACCCTTTCTACCACACTTGATGTTCTTTGAGTCTAATCCATAGATGACAACATTTTGACACTAAGAAGTTAGTGAAGGAGCCACAGGGAAAAGTAAATTTGCAATTAAAGGAGCCCGCAGATTGTCTTGGCCATCCTTCTGCAGATACCTGGCACTGTGTGGCCTAACCCCTCTGGGTGGGTAGCAATCTGACAGGGGTTACTATCACCTCTTTCACATTGTACCTCACCAACTCTGTAATTGGTACTGGCCGGAGGTCCACGACCCCCACTGACTCTAAACTGAATTTAAATTAAAATCCCAGAATGAGCATCTTTAAAAATGTCTATTGTCGTTGACTTTTAGCCTGGGTCAGCTTTGTAAAGTCACTTATTTATTTTTTATTTGTTAGGGGAACAAGGAGTTCATTAGGTATTACCACTGTATGGCAACACTGTCACATTCATTTAAGTTAACTAAAGACCCAGGGCCAAGTCATCAGTCCTGGAAGTTTAATGTCTAATTTGTCTGACATGCATCATTATGCAGGTTAACTGTGAGTGCAGTTCCCTAGCTTGTTGCAAAATGGGGTAATGATACCCATCTGATGATCAAATAACTCAATGCCTACAGAGTACATAATACGTGCTCACTAAATGGCACCTGTTATTATTTTGCAATTTTGTAGAAATAAGAATTGGAGGCCAGGCACAGTGACTCACAGCTGTAATCCCAGCACTTTGGGAGGCTGAGGCAGGAGGATTGCTTGAGCCCAGGAGTTCAAGACCAGGCTGCACAATGCAGAGAGACTTCATCTCTACCAAAAAAATTTTTTAAATTAACCGAGTGTAGTGGCGCATGCCTGTAGTCCCAGCTACTCGGGATGCTGAGGTGGAAGGATCCTCTGTGCTCAGGTCGTCAAGGCTGCCATGAGCTGTGATCTTTATGATCATGCCACTGCACTTCAGCCTGGGTAACAGAGTAATACCCGACTCAAAAAAAAAAAGAATGGGAAGATGAATTTTCAAAATCCAAGCTTATAGACACAAAGTGTCCTATTATGTCCACTCCATGCTGAAACAGCTCTTAAGCCTACACCTGAACTCCCACACCACATGTTCCACTGTGTGAATGAGGAGAAGGTGCTAGAGAATAATTAGGCCTCTACTTCAACTCCCCATATTAACTTTAAGGTGAGAAAGGCAAGTTTTGAATCTGTATGAATGTATGAATTTTAAAATAGACGTTTTTACACATAGTATGACAACTGTACTTACTAATGGTGCCAGTATAAATTGGTACAACTTTTTGTCATGTAGCAAATTTAGGGGTGAAGAATGTGGGCTCTGGGGCCAGATTTCCTGAGTTCTATAATCTTGACTTCACAGCCTGGTAGCCCTATGTCCTTGGGCAAGTTACTTAACTTCTTTGTGCCTCAGTTTCCACGTATATAGTGGAAATAAACAATAATAACTACCTCATAAGTTTATGTGAAGTATATATATTGATACGTGGAAATCACTTAACATAGTTCACAGCATATTTTAAGTATTCAGTCAATAATACTAATTATTACTGGAAAGCAGTTAGGCAGTGAGTAGGAGGAACTTAGGTACCATTAGTGCCACTTCTGGGAATTGGCACCCTAAAAATAATGTACAAAGATGTTTTCTAATAGCACAGAGCCTCCAGGCACAAACTTTGGAGTCAGTCAAGTAAAGATAAAAAGCACGTTTAAAATATTCACTCAAAGTAAGGATAACATAAATTCGCAAATGACAGTCCAAATTAAATACACAGATGGCTAGGCTTGAGGAGAGCTACAAAGCTTGCATAAGGCCTTAGAACTACTTTGAGAAACAGGAGGTAGGGCTGGCTGTTCCTCAGTTCATATCCAATGTGACAATTCTTAATTTCTCATCTATCAGTGGACATCCAAAGGCAATATAGCCTTCATCCAAGGCCAAGAAAAACAAAAGCAATAGCAGGGAGGTGATGAAAGGCATCAAGGAAAGTGAAGATGTAGATAAGAAAATGAGAACATAAATGACAAGATCAAAAGACAGCAATATCTGAAACAAGTCACAAATGGCAGGAGTTATCTTAGGTCAGGACTAGGGCTGGGTCATCTCTGAAGGTTGGAGACATGCTCTCGTGGGCTGCTTTTTGATGCTAAGATCTTGCTGGGCAGAAATACGGTTTTTGTCTTTTCTGCCGAAAAGCTACCTTTTTAGGAGAAGAGGTGGTTTTTGTTTTTGTTTGTTTGTTTACCGCTGGCAATATTTAGGGGGGAGAATCCTATTCATTATCTAAGTAGGGTAACATGCTATACTAGAATAAGCTTCCATTCTGACTGATTGTTCTTAAATAAGAAACACCACATAATATTCAGTATGCTCAATTTTGAAGGACGCTTTATTTAGTTATATTTTAGGCATACAAGACTATTTCACAATCACAAAGGGGCTAATTTTAACAAGAGATTTAAAATTGATAGTCTTCTGTTGATATGTATTTATAGTTACTTATACATGCGCACATTTTTATGTGCTTCAAAAATAAAATGTTCCAAGTTTTTTATTCAAATATAATGTATCCAAATTGGAACTCATTGTTTTTTTCCCCAACTCAAACCCTCTTCTCTTCCTATAAACTCCTTTGGAAATGGTACCACCATGGGCACAGTTGCTCAAGATAAAAGGAAGCGGGTATCTTGGCTCATCCCCTTCACTCTTCATATCTAATTAACTCACTCTTTCAACTAACATTTACCAAGTGCTAGAAATTCTGCTAGTTTTTCATGAAGCTTGGAGATAGAGACCAATATTACTCAACCAGTCTTGCCAGTGAATGTACAAGTGGAGATAAGTGCTATAAAGAAAAAGAGCATGACTGTGAGAACCACATGTTGACCTGGGAGCCAGGAAGCTTCCTGAGGACATGACGTTTTTTGATCTCTATCCTCTTTATGCTAAGAGTTTTTATAGTAAGCAGGTGATGGACATGATCCAATGTGTAATTTCTTTTTTTTTTTTTTTGAGTTAGAGTCTCACTCTGTCACCCAGACTGGGGTGCAGTGGCTGCTCCCGGCCACCGCAGCCTCGACCTGCTGGGCTCCGGTGATCCTTCCACCTCAGCCTTCCAAGTAGCTGGAACTACAGGTGCGTGCTACCACGCCCGGCTCATTTTTTGATTTATTGTAGAGATGATTTCTCGCCAAGTTGCCCAGGCAGGTCTTGAACCCACGGGCTCAGGCAATCCACTGACCTCGGCCTCCCAAAGTGCTGGGATTACAGGCTGAGCCACCGAGCCCGGCCCCAATGTGTAATTTCAAAGGAATATCACCCATCTTATCATTCCTTCTCCTAAATAGTTCTAGAATCTGTTCTCTTTCCTCCGTCCTCACAACCATCACCAGCTTGAGCCTCCATCAACCCACTCCTGAAGAAGTATTCCCCAAAGAGCACTGATAACACATCTCACCATTAAAAATATCTTGTTTATGCTTACCCAACATAACCTATATACCTGTATGTGTGATAATAATATATACATGACTGTCCTATATAATGAATACATTAAAAGCATTCACAAAAAATTCAAATAATAGGATTTTACATCTCAGATTAATTTGTTAACAATCCTTTATCACTAAAAACATATTCCTAATTATCATTAAAATATTAAGAGTAGTGACAGAGATTTGATTCAATGAGCTTTTTTATTAAAAAAAACTTAACACTCTGTGTGATATAGCAATTCACAAGTCTGGTTCCAAATTTAGCTTATTTTGGTTCTTGAATTTAATGGCTGTCATAGCTGAAAACAGATCTCATAGAGATGCGTAGACCCAACGGGAGCAGTGCCTGTTGGTTGCACTTCTCAAATCAGAACTTTCCTTTTTCAATTTCATCCACTGATTTACAAAAATTTATTTTTCACTGTTAGTCTACAAATATGCACTTCAGCCGGGCTTGGTGGCTCAGCCTGTAATCCCGTGCTTTGGGAGGCTGAGGTGAGTGTATTGTTCGAGACCCACCTAGGCAACTTGGTGAGACCTCATCTCTACAATAAATCAAAAAATTAGCCGGGTGTGGTAGCGCGCGTCTGTAATTCCAGCTACTTGGAAGGCTGAGGCGGAAGGATTGTCGGAGCCCAACAGGTTGAGGCTGTGGTGACCGGGAGCAGCCACTGCACTCCAGTCTGGGTGACAGTGAGACTCCAACTCAAAAAAAAAATAAAATGTGCACTTAAATAAAGGTGATTATTATGGACATGAACCCAGGAAACCTACCTCATAATTCTAAAGTTGCTTTGATGGACTTCTTACCACTGTTGACCAGATGGCTACCGCTTTGCCTTATGTTGTGGCCGACTAAAGCACTCTTACTAGGAGTGACAGTGTTTGTTCTACTTTTTCTTGTTTCCTTATTCTTTCTTTCTTATTTTTTTTAAATCTGAAGTTTATTTAGAGGAATCTTTAAAATCTACTGTCCATTTGAGAGGACAAGTTAAACCAGATAATATAATTTGTAAATTCAATCCAGTAAGCACACAGAAACTTCAATACATTGAAATAAGCTGAAAGGGGATAAGTCAATGAGGGCATCATTGTCATCCCTTTGTACCTTCTTTGGGATACCTTGAGTGCTGGAAGTGACAGGGAGCCATCTGATGTGTGGGCTGAGGGAGGGCCACCATATCTATTAATTTAATGGGTGTCCAATATTTTTTCCTTGCAGTTTACTTTGTAACCTTTTTCTTAGCCTTCTACAAGGTTCCTAGCTGGACTCCCTCTATTCACTCTTGGCCACCTAATTTTTCTACTACAGTTTCAAAATCACTTTCTTACGAGGCCATTTCTGAAGTACAAACTAGCTTATATGTTTCCCCGTGTTAAAATTATTTATTCTGACACTATCTTCTCTACTAGTCTGCAAGCTTCACAAGGGCAGATGCCACGTTATTAATGGTTTTCAAGCACCTAGGAGGTAATAGAAGCTCAATAAATATTTGTTGAATGAGTGAATAAGTAGAATAGCTTTACAGTTAAGTATCTCTAATGCTTTCATATTTAATTTAAATTCCAGGTCCTTAAAAGGACAAAGAATTTTTTAAAATACAGAGCATCAAATTTGCATTTAGCTAAGTTCTTAAAGTTTAGTAGCCTAATTATACAAATCAAATGAATAGCAGTTTTTGGAATGTAATTATTTTTTTGGAATCTGTGAATAAATTATAATTTTAAAACATCAAGAGTAAATGCCACTTAATGTCATTTTGGGATTTTATTTTATTTTTTTGAGTGAGAGTCTCACTCTTTTGTCCTGGCTAGAGTGCAGTGGCATGATCATATTTCACCACAACCTCAACCTCCTGGGCTCAGGCAATCCTCCTGCTCAGCCTCCTGAGTAGCTGAGACTACAGACACAAGCCACCATGCCTGGCAAAGTTATTGATTTTTTGCAGAGACGAGTATCACTATGTTGTCCAGACTGGTCTCAAACTTCTGGGCTCAAGCAATTCTCCTGCCTTGGCCTTCCAAAGTGCTGGGATTACAGGCTTGCGTCACCACGCCCAGGCAGAATATTATTTTTAAAAGAGAAAAAGGGACTTCAGCCTCTATTTAAAAAGCAATATATGTAATTTAACATTAAATTTTCTAGTTTATGCAAATTATCTGGAAAATTCAGAACCTCAACCACCTAAAAATTACTCTTTCTTAATAACAACTGTGGTTTTTGCTTCCAGAATTATCTGAATAAACACCATCATTCTCCAGGCCACATTCTTGCAACTGAACATTTGTAAATAGAGTCTAAATTTTGTAAGAAGATTTGCACTTTAATCTGTTCTGCTTTTCTTATAACAATTAGTATTTAAGAATAATATTGTAGTTCAGATATGAATCACTTAATATCAATTTAATAATAAAGTCAACATTTATTTCCTTATTTGCAATATTGTTACTTTGATCAAAAAAGAGCCAGGCATGGTGACATACCTACAATCACAGCACTTTGGGAAGCTTAGGCGGAAAGATTGCTTGAGCTCAGAAATTCGGGACCAGCCTGGGCAACATAGTGAGACCCTGTTTCTACAAAAAATAAAACTAGTGGATGTGGTGGCATGTACCTGTAGCCCCAGTTACTCAGGTGGCTGAGGTGGGAGGATCACGAGCCCACGAGTTTGAGACCGCAGTGAGCTATGATCGCATGTCTGCACTTCAGCTTGGGTAACAGAATGTGACCTTGTCTCTTTAAAAGTCAAATAAAATAAATCTAAAAAAACAAAAAAGAAAAGGCACTGATCTTTCCTTTTCAGTGTTGAAAAGGGAAAGAATGCTAGAAAACAATCTTACAGTTTGGTATTTATTTACTTATTTATTAATTCATTCAATGGATATCTTCCAAGTTAATACCTTTTGCAGCATGCTTTACCTGGTTCTTGTTTTCTATGAAAACTTCCTCCTGAATTTATTTTTTATTTCTGTAATTTCATCCTCTTCTCTATGAACTGTAAAGTATTCAAATGTCTTAAAAAAGAAAGGGAGGGGGAGGAGAAAGCAAGAGGAAAAGGAAGACCGAGGAAAGAAAGGGAAGAAACTTCTCTTGATTTTACATTTCCCACTACCTATATCTCTCATCTTTCTTTTAAGAACCAAACTTCTCCAAAGAATAGTTAATAATATGTGTTTCTAAATCTTTATCTCCTATTCACTCTTTAAATACACATACTTGCAAAACTAATTTATTCCCACTATAGAAAACTTGGAAAAATGCAGCAAAATGTAAAGAAGAAAACCAAAGCTGTCTATGAGTTTACATGTCACAGTTAACCACTGTGGACATTTAGTTTATGTGTGTATCTTTTTTATATTCAGAATATTAAATTATAATAATCATTGTATTATATCATTAAACATTTTTCAAAGACATAAATTTTAACTACAAAATCTTTCACCATGCAGTTTTACAATAATTCTATTAATTTCAGATTTTCACATTTTTATTTATATATATAATACTTTGTTCCTATCTATGGTTATTTCCATAAGATAAATTTCTAGAAGTAGAACTGCAGGGTTAAAAGAGCAGCATTTTAGAATACTTGGTACAGGAAGTGCAGGGTGTGGGGGGAGCTTCAGGGTAGCTGACTAGAAGCACCCAGCACTCTTCTCCTCCACAAGGAAGAACCAAAACAGCGAGTAGGTGACCGCACAGTGCACCTAAGAGAGAACACTGGAACTCAGCAGAGAAATGACAGGGAACATCTGAGGCACGAATGGAGAGGGAAGCAAGGCAGCCAGTTCAACTGGGTTTAGTTGGGAGCCAGGAAATGCTCCTCGGTGCAGCAAAAGAGTGAGAGACCCCTAGTAGTCCACATTCCCACCACAGACTCTGACAATCCTAGCCAAAGGAAAGCCCCTTAGCTCTCATGGGCCCTGAGACACTGAGGAAGCAGATGGCATTGTTCCACAGAGGGAGATCATGCTGGGTCTCACTCCTGCCCCCCAAATTCCAAGAAGCTGCATAGTGGTGCCATTTCGAGAGTCCAGACTACGTCCCACCCTGAGGCCCAGCAGTTTTTGCATCTCCACATCCCTGGGGTCCTGCTGATGTCCTCCTGAGTCTATCTAGAGGGTTGCCCTGGCACAATGCTGATTGCACCCAGCAGTGCGGCCTGACCCTCTGCACTCCGGCCCACACAATGTTCTCCACCCCAGAGATTGCAGAGCACACAGACAGGCTGCCCCTGTGACAAAAAGAGTTGAAGTATGCAGTCCCCAGAGCCTGAGTGCTATCTGCCTGGAAACGCTGTCATTGACAGCAACCTGGCACCCAACCCCATAGTGGGACCACTGTGCATCTGCACATGTCTGCAGTGGGCCTGGGGACCTGCCCACCTGAATGTCGTCTCGGGACCTGAGGACAGGCTTACTCCGCTCGCTGCCATCACTGTTCAAGCACACCACCAAAGAGTTTAGGGAATGCCCCGCCCTGCCCACCACCACCTGGACTATGTGCATCATTGGGGTGCCTGAGGAAAGTAAGCTGTATCCTATGTCACTTCTTCAGTGCCTGAGTTGTACCATCCAGGGGCCTGGGGATTGCCCTGTTTTGCCTATCATTTCTGATATATATGCACCATCAGGGGGCCTAACAACAGGCCTATATTGCCTGTTGCCAGCACCAGGCACATCATCCAGGAGTCTGGGGAATGCCCAAACACATACAACATAACTCACGCACACTATAGGGAGGGCTGAGGAGAGGCCCATTCCACCTCACATCACTGCCTCCTGTGTTCAAATGCACTATCTAGGGCCTTGGGGATCAACCTGCTTTCTCTGCTGCTTCTGGTGTGCACCTGCACCACCAAAGGCCCTAACAACAGGCCCAGACTGCTGGCAGCCAGTGCCTAAGCGTGCTGTCTGGAGACCTGGAAATCACTCCATTCCATCCATTACAGCCTGTGCCTGAGGATATCATCAGGTGGCCTGAGAACAGGTCCATCCCACCTGCACTGCCCCCTCCAATGTCGAGCACATTGTCCAGGGGCTGGAGATTGCCATGCCCTATCTATCACTCCAGCCAATGACCACACACTCCTCCCAAGGTTGGACCCACCCAGTGTGCTGCCACCACCACTTCCTGCAGGACACTGGCCCACATAACCCATCGCCACTACAGCTGAGGATTGACTCACCACTGTGGCCATTGCTGATGCTACGCACACTACCCAAAGACCCAAGAACCCACCCATCCACCCAGCTCACTGCTGCCATTGCTGGCCCCCAAGCCAGTCACCTAGAGGTCCAAGAATTAGCCCACCTGGACCAGCTAAAAATGGGGCCTGTGTACACCATACAGGGCCCAAAGAAAGGCATGCTTGCCTCACTGCCACCACTATTAAAGTTTGAGGATTGGTTTGCCTGGCAAAACCTCATGAGAACCTCCACTAACAACCACAGTCTAAGCCACTGATGAAATCATAGACATCACTGATGCTATCTACAGCTAAAAAAATCATACAGAGACTACACTATTGCACCCAGGCAGAATCAAAAGTCAAAGTGTCCTACCGAACCAACACCATAAACACATCCACAGGAAAAAATTTTTCCCTATGAAAGCCAATCCAAAAAACTAGAAGAGATGACTGTTACACCAGAAGTGTGGATATCAATGTATAGACAAAAGAGACATTAAAAAAGCAATGAAGGACAAATATATGGACTTTGCAGCAACTTGGATGGATTTGGAGTCGATCATACTCAGTAATTTATCACAGAAACAAAGAACTGAGCTCCATATGTTCTCACTCATAAGGTGAACTTGAACAATTATAATGCTATAAGAAAGTGATTGGCAGTAGTGGAAAACTGTCAGGGGAGGGGGGTGGGACTGGCAGTTGAGGGAAACTGCTAGGGGAAGGAGAGGCATACCCCATCAACAAGGGTACCTGCAGATCAATGTTTATATACCTAACCCTGATGTGTACCCCATATCTTTATAATAGATAAGTAAATTTTTTAAAAAAGCAACGAAACATGACAGCTTTGGAGAAACACAATAATTCTCCAACAACAGATTCCAGTAAAAAAGTAGTCTATGAATTGACTGAAAAATAATTCAAAATAATAAAGATAAGTGAGACAAAAGAGAATCAAGATTGCTGGATACAATTCATGATCTGAATGAAAAAGTCACCATAGAGATAGATACCATGAAAAGAAAAACAAACAAATAAATAAATAAATCCGGGAACAGAAGATTTTAATGAATGAAATAAATAATACAACTGAGAGTTTCAACAATAGACTAGATCAAGCAGAAGAAATAATTTCTGAACTTAAAGATAGGCCTTTTGAAATAACTCAGTCAGGCAAAAGAAAGGAAGAGAGAAAAGAAAGAAAGAAAAGAAGGAAGGAAGGATCTAGATGACATATGAAACACTATAAAGCAAACAAATATTCAAATATGGGTGTTCTGTAAGGAGTAGAGATGAACAAAGGCATTGAAAACCTATTTAGCAGCCGGACTCGGTGGCTCAGCCTGAAATCCCGCGATACGGGAGGCTGAGGTGAGTGGATTGCCTGAGCCTGTGGGTTCGAGACCCACCTGGGCAACTTGGTGAGACCTCATCTCTACAATAAAATCAAAAAATTAGCCGGGTGTGGTAGCGTGTACCTGTAGTTCCAGCTACTTGGAAGGCTGAGGAGGAGGTATTGCCGGAGCTTAGCAGGTTGAGGCTGCGGTGGCCAGGAATGTGCCACTGCACTTCAGTCTGGGCGACAGAGTGAGACTCCAACTCAAAAAAAAACCTATTTAGCAAAATTATAGATGAAAACTTACCAAGTCCTGCAGAGAATTAGACACCTAGATACAGAAAACTCAAAGATCCTCAAATAGTTTCAACCCAAATATAGTAACTATAATGTGTCTTTTCCAAGGCAAATTAAAGTCAATCTGTCAAAAGTCAAATACAAAGTGAGAACTCTAAAAACATTAAGAGAAAAGCAATGAATCATATATAAAGAATAACCATGAGATTAACAGCATATTCCTCAGCAGAAACTCTACAGGGCAAGAGTGTATGGGATGATATAGTCAAAGTACTGAAAGAAAAGAAAAGAAAAAAAACCTGCCAACCAATAATACTATACTTGGTAAAGCTATCCTTTAAAAACAAAGGAGAAATAAAGTCTTTCCCAAACAAGCAAAAACTGGGAAAATTCATCACCACTAGTCTGGTCCTACAAGAAATGCTTAAGGAACTCTTAAATCTGGAAGAGAGAGGATGATCTCTACCACCATGAAAACACATGAAAGTACAAAACTGCCAGTGTAAAACTCACAGACCCACATGAGACAGAGAAAGAACTCTAATGTCACCACCACAGAAAATCACCGAACCACAATACTAATTAATAAGAGAGAAATAAAGGACAAAAGGTTATACAAAAGAACCAGAAAACAATTAACTAAATGACAGAAATAAGACCCCACTTGTGAATAATAATCTTAAAGGAAAATGAGTTAAATTCCCAACTTAAAAGATATAAACTTGTTGAATGGATTAAAAAAAAAACAAACTTGATCCAACTATATGCTGCCACAAGAAACTCACCTGACCAAAGACACATATAGACTGAAAGAGAAATGGTGGATTAAAAATATTTAATACAAATGGAATCCAAAAGTGAGCAGGAGTAGCCATATATATACTTATATATATAAAATAATTTAAGTCAAAAACATAAAGAGAAATGAAGATCATAATATGATTGTGAAATTAATTCAGCAAGAGGATATGACAAGTCTAAATATATATGCACCCAAGACTAGAGCACCCAGATATATAAGGCAAATATTAACTCTAAAAAAAAATATAGACTTCAATGCATTAGTTGTTGGGTACTTCATCAGCCCACCATCAACATTAGTCAGATCATCTAGACAGGAAATCAACAAAGAAACACTGAATTTAAACTTTGCTTTAGACCAAATGGACTTAACAGACATTTACAAAATATTTTATTCAACAGCTACAGAATACACATTCTTCTTATCAGCACATGAAACATTCTCCAGGATAGACCATATGTTAGGACATGCAACAAGTCTCAACAAAATTTTTAAAACCAAAATTATATCAAATATCTCCTCAAGGCCACAATGGAATAAAACTAGTTTAATAATAAAAGGAGCTTTGGAAACTGTAACTATAAATGAAAATTAAACAACATGCTCTTGAATGACCATGAGGTCAACGAAAAAATTAAGAAGAAAATTTTTAAAAATTATTGGAACAAATGAAAATGAAAACACAATATACCAAAACCTATGGGATATAGCAAAATCCGTGACAAGAGGAAAATTTATAACAATAAATTCCTACATCAAAAAAGTAGAAAGATTTAGATACACAATCTAACAGTGTACCTCAAGATTTAGAAAAGCAAAAACAAAGCAAACACCAAATTAGTAGAAGAAAAGAAATAATAAATACCAAAACAGAATCAAATAAAATATAGACTAAAAAACAAGGAAAATTATCAACAAAACTTAAAGTAAGCTTTCTGACAAGGCAAACAAAATCAATAAAATCAGTAAACTGATAGACTAACCAAGAAAAGAAACACCCAATGAGCAAAATCAGAAATGAAAAATGAGACATTACAACTGATTCTACAGAAATATAAAAGGATCATCAGAGACTATTATGAAGGACTATATACTAACAAGCTGGAAAACCTAAAGGAAATGGTTAAATATTTATCTATCTATCTATCTATCTATCTATCTATCTATCTATCTATCTATTTATTTATTTAAGACGCAGGATCTCTCTGTTACCAAGCCTGGAGTGCAGTGGTGTGATCATAGGTTACTGTAACCTCAATAGACATTGAAAAAGAATTTGATAAAATGTAATATCCCTTCTTGATAAAAACTCTCAACAAATTAGGCATAGGAGGAACATACCTCAACATAATAAAGAGTCTGTAAATGACAAACCTATAGCTAACATCATACTGAATAGGGAAAAGCTAAAAGCCTTTCCTCTAAAACCTGGACTGAAACAAGGATGCCCACTTTCACCACTTTTATTCAACACAGTACAGGAAGTCCTATCCAGAGGAATCAGGCAAGAGAAAAGAATAAAAATTATTAAGTTGAAGGATAAAAGAAAAAACCCAACATACAAAAATCAGTAGCATTTCCATAAACCAATAATGAGCTAGCCAAAAAAAACCCCTCACAATAGTAATCCCATTCATAATAGCTACAAACAAACAAAAACCCTGAAAACCCTAGGAATAAATTTAACCAAGAAATGAAAGACCCTCACAAGGAAAAACACAAAACACTGTTGAAAGAAATTGAAGATGACACAAACAAATAGAAAGACATCCAATGCTCATGGATTGGAAGAGTTAATATTGTTAAAACAACCCTAATACCCAAATCAATCTACAGATTCAATGTAATTTCTATCAAAATATAGTAATATTTTTCACAGAAATAGAAAAAACAATCCTAATATAGATATGGGACCACAAAGTACCCTAAATAGCCAAAATAATCTCTTGCAAATATAACAAAGCTGGAAGTATCACACTACCCAACTTCAAAATATATTACAAAGCTATAGTAACCAAAACAACATGGTATTGGCATAAAAACAGAAACATAGACCAATAAAACAGAGTAGAGAACCCAGTAATAAATCTATGCATATTTGACAGCCAACTGTTTTTTAACAAAGACAAGAATATACACTGGGGAAAGTTCAACTCCTTCAACAAATTGTGCTGGGAAAACTGCATATCTTTATGCATATAAAAGAAACTAGACCTTGATCTCTCACCATATACAAAAATCAACTCAAAAATGGTTTAAAGATTTGAATGTATGATCTGAAACTATAAAACTACTAAAAGAAATCATAGAGAACATGGAGCAAATACCTCAGGTCACTGGTCTAGGCAATGCTTTCAAATATAATACCAGCCGGGCTCAGTGGCTCAGCCTGTAATCCCGCGCCTTTGGGAGGCTGAGGTGAGTGGATTGCCTGAGCCCGCGGGTTTGAGATCCTCCTGGGCAACTTGGTGAGACCTCATCTCTACAATAAATCAAAAATTAGCCGGGCATGGTAGCGCGCGCCTGTAGTTCTGGCTGCTTGGAAGGCTGAGGCGGAAGGATCGCCGGAGCCCAGCAGGTCGAAGCTGCAGTGGCTGGGAGTGGCCACTGCACTCCAGTCTGGGTGACAGAGTGAGGCTCCAACTCAAAAAAAAAAAAAAAAAAAATCAAATATAACACCAAAAATAGACAAAATCAAAAGTAGACAAATGATACTGTATTAAACAAAAAAGCTTCTGCACAGCAAAGAAAACAATCAACAAAGTGAAGAGACAACCACAGAATGAGAGAATCTTTGTTAACTATTCATCTGACCAGGGACTAATATCTAAAATATGCAAGGAACTCAAACAAGTCCTATAAAAATGTGGGCAAAGGATATGACTAGACATCTCTCAAAAGAAGACATAAAAACAAGCAAGCATTGAAGTTGTAAAACAAGTATGTAAGAAAATGCTCAGCATCACTAATCATCAGGGAAATGCAAATAAAAACCACAATGAAATACTCCACCCCAGTTAGAATGGCCATTATCAAAAAGACAAAAAACAAAACAAAATAAGATTTTTGGCAAAGATGTAGAGAAAAGGAAACTTTTTTTTTTTTTTTGAGTTGGAATCTCACTCTGTCGCCCAGACTGGAGTGCAGTGACCACTTCCGGCCACCGCAGCCTCGACCTGCTGGGCTCCGCGATCCTTCCGCCTCAGCCTTCCAAGTAGCCGGAATTACAGGCATGCACCACCACGTCTGGTTGATTTTTTGATTTATTGTAGAGATGAGGTCTTGCTGTCCAGGCGGGTCTTGAACCCGCGGGCTCAGGCAATCCACTCACCTTAGCCTCCCAAAGGCGCGGGATTACAGGCTGAGCCACCGAGCCCGGCTGAAAAGGAAATTCTTTACACTGTTAGTGGTAATGTAAATTAGTATGACCATTATAGAAAACAGTATGGA
Organism: Carlito syrichta; assembly: GCF_000164805.1. NCBI lineage: Eukaryota > Metazoa > Chordata > Mammalia > Primates > Tarsiidae > Carlito > Carlito syrichta. The sequence goes on along the minus strand of NW_007251400.1, from coordinate 255,466 downwards.
GGTTTCTCAAAAAACTAAAAATATATCTATGATACAATCCAGCAATCCCACTATTGGGTTTTTAACCAAAGGATAGGAAACCAGTGTATCAAAAGGATACATGAACCCCAAGTTTATTGCCGTATTATTTACAATAAACAGCATATGGAATTAATCTAAGTGTCTATCAACAGATGGATGCCTAGGAAAATGTGGTATTTATCCACAATGGAATACTATTCAGCCAAAAAAAGATTGTAATCCTGATATTTGCAGGAATATAGATGGACCTGGAGACCATTATGTTCAGTGAAATAAGCCAAGCACAGAAAGACAAACATCATGTGTTTGCACTCCTTTGTAGGAGCTAAAAAAAGTTGATCTCATGGAGGAAGAGAGCAGAATGGTTATGATCAGAGACTGGGGAGGATCCAATGGAGGGGAGAAGAAGAGAGGTAGATTAATGGTTACAAACATAGTTTGGTAGCATGAACACGTTCCCGTGTTCAGTAGCACGGTACAGCGACTATAGCGCACAACACAAGGAAATAATGAAGGTTTGATGCCTTATTGCTTCCATCCCTCCAGCCTTCCCCCTTCTCCTTAAGACACATCGCATGGCCTAGCAAGAGCCTGCAGCAGGTGGAGCAGGGGGAACCTTTCCAACTCTACCTGCGGCTCCTCTGGAGGAGGACTGGGCTTGCAGGACAAAACCAGCTTAAGTCCCTTCCCAGATTACGAGTCAAAGCTTGGTTTCTTATATGTGGTTTAGAAAACGTCTCTTTGACTTCTGTCCCACAAAAAAACTCTCACACTTTTAACTGGAGAAAAGGAGAAGTGGACCAGAGGGCACACTAAAAAGAGGAAGGAGAAAGGGGCTTAATCAGGGACTTGAACCTCTCAGGAAATTTAGACAGTGGCGATGCAGGTGTCAGCTGCACAAGTGACCAGATCTCGAAATCATCCTAGACTTAGCAGTGGCGATGCAGGTGTCAGCTGCACAAGTGACCAGATCTCGAAATCATCCTAGAAACGTGGTATTACAACGGGACGTGGGGATTTCCTCTGGAACATATTCCTCCATGTGTTAGTTTCCCATCATCACTTCTTGGTAAGTGGTCTTCTAGCCCCTTGGGGATGTTTATCTCATGACATGACAGATACTCCAGATATCTGCAAGCAGTTGTTCCCATATTTTCTCTGCCATATTTCCCCCTCTCCCAACAGTCCATCTGTCTTTTCTTCTCTCCCTTGGCATAAGTACTTTGGGGTCCTCAACCATTCTCTGTATGCATGTGGACAATATGTCCTGTGCTTTACATTTTCAGGTCGACGATCTGTGCTCACTTTGGCTAGTCTGTTGTCAGACCATCCATCCCGGATTTCATTTGGAGACGTTACTCTGAATCATCACCCTACTGCCCCAAAGTCTCCAATTCTAATTCCTGATCTGGTTCTCTTCCTCCTTCCTTAACCCACAACTTCCTAAGTAATTTGCATATGTACCTATAAAAGTTCCTGACTTCTAAAGAACCTGAAACATTCTTCTACAATGCTGGTGGACAAGGAATAGAGGAGTGACCAGAAAATGTTAGGAGGGGGTACAGATAACAAATCCCATGTGGTGGAGAGATGCAAGAGAGGAGTGCAGAGTTAAGGTCTAGAGTTAGCATGAAAGACGCAAAGTGTATCCAGTCAAATTTATGCCTGAAATCCCTTAAAACTTTGGGTCCTCCTTCTTGTTTTTTGACAAATATTTATCTTCTGTAGGTATTTTTTGCTCTTCTATCTCTTTATTAAATATTTTTCATGCTTGATCTTAGCCAGAAGGCCGAGAAGTGATTTTTTTTTTTACTTAATATTTTTCTATAGCGCTCAATTAATTCTTCCTTTTCTTCCTTAAGAGTCTCAGTCTTTGCTACTCAAGAACCAACAGCACAGCATTACCTGGGACCTTGTTAGGTATGCAAAGGCTCGGGCTCTCCCAGGCCTCCTGAATCAGAATCTGCATTGTAACCAGTTCCCTAGGAGATTGCTATGCACATTTAAGTCTGAGAAGCACTTTACTAAACTGTCATTACCAGCTTGGCCACTTGGGCCATCTGAATTATGCTTCTTTGTCAGTGACTGGGAAAACCTTAAAATACTAATGATTTGTTCCAAAATTCCACCAACATTTTACTTTGACTGCATGTGTTGATTTTTTTTTTAAAGGTGTGCATAGTTCAATTCAGGGACATTCAATGTGAGTGCTCCAAGACGTGCAGGAAACGAGTATTTCATTGCACTTCTAGGAGACGGTAAAGACTGAAATCTTTGTCTTACAATAAAAATGGTAGTAAGGAGGCAGGGCACGGTAGCTCACACATGTCATCCCAGCACTTGGTGAGACTGAAGGTGGGAGAATTGCTCGAGCCCAGAAGTTTGAGACCAGCCTGAGCAACATAGTGAGACCTCATCTCTACAAAAAATAAATTTAAAAAATAACCAAGAGTCGGGTGGGGAACAAGCATCTGGACTCCAAGCTACTGGGGAGACTGAAGTAGGAATATCTCTTTAGCCCAGGCGTATATGAGGTTGCAGTGAGCTATGATCATGCCACTTACTCTGTCTTGGCAACAGATTAAGACTCTGTCTTGGCAACAGAGTAAGACTCTGTCTCTCTAAAAAGAAAAAACAGCCGGGTTCGGTGGCTCAGCCTGTAACTCCGCTCTTTGGGAGGCTGAGGTGAGTGGATTTCCTGAGCTCATGGGTTCGAGACCCACCTGGGCAACTTGGAAAGCCCTCATCTCTACAATAAATCAAAAAAGCTAGCCGGGCATGGTAGCACGCGCCTGTAGTTCCAGTTACTTGGAAGGCTAAGACGGAAGGATCGCCAGAGCCCAGCAGGTCGAGGCTGCGGTGGCCGGGAGCGTGCCACTACAGCCAGTCTGGGCGACAGAGTGAGATCCCAACTCAAAAAAAAAAAGAAAAAAGAAAAACACAAAAAGAATCTCAGAACTGGAGCTGAGAAGGCAGGGCATAGATTTGGAAAGGCCGTGTTGGGTTACAGAGAAAATGAGTTAACAGGCACCAACACAATATCCATGATTGGAAAGCTCAAGTAAGGTAGGGGCAGTTAATTGAATATCTCATGGACATTTGAACAAATGAAGAATGTGACTAAAAAGGATGTTGCAATTTCTTTTTTAGATTAAAAAATATAGTTTATTTAGAAAGTAAATTAGGGAGAGAGAAGACTCACCTCCCCAAGGTAGGGAAGGGGACCAAAGCTTAAGAAAACAATGCTTGGCCATAACTCAGAGAGCACATGGCCATACCATAGCTTAGCAAGGCAACAACCGATGTTGCAATTTTTCAAAGGAATCGTAAAAGATGGAATGGAACTTTTTCGAGCCTCAGTTTTCCCACCTGTAAAATGGAGGATAATGTCTAGTGTGCAGATTGTTGTAAGAAATAAAAACAAAACATATGATGAACTTAGACCAAAGTTGGCACCTAGGAAGCACTCAGGGGGCAACATGAGTAACTATAATTATTCTTGTGTGGGTTGAGAGCCTGAAAGCAGAGAAAGCATCTAGGAAGTTCCTCCAGTAATAACGGTAATAGCAATATTGATCAAGTGTTCACTGTGTGCTGGGCACTGTTCTAAAAGCGCTTTACAGAAATTAGCACACGTGCTCTTCACAACAGTCTTATGAGGTAGGTACTGTCATTCCCATTGTCAGATTACAGACCAAGGGACAGAGAAGATAAGTTACTTGCTTAAGTTACCACAGACAGAATTCAAACATTCAGCGTGATCTCAAACCTCACATCCTCCATCGCCATGCTGTTCAACTGCAAAGTGTTCTAGTGGAGGGAGGGAGGGAGGAGATATGTGATGGTAGATATCGGGAAAAGGGGGAGGAGCAAAACCCCATCAGTAAGAAGGAGATGGCAACGTGTGAGCAAATGTTTCTGGATGAATATAAATCCAAAATAACTCAGCTGGTAACCAGAGCTGGGAGGAAAGTGATACCATTACCAGAAACGGAGGTTTGTTTTGTGTTTGGCTTAACATCCTTGAAATGTTTAAGGTCTGATCAAAATCTCTCGGGTCATCTTGGAGCTATAAAAATTGTTTTGAAAAATAGAATTGCTTTTCCTTTATGAACAAAGAACACTCAGGACCAGTCATTCACCTGAAGCCTGTGTGTCCAGTGATTAGTTCTGTACATAGGTAAGCATTTCTCTCAAGTAGCACATATTTAAAGAGCATAAGTGCCTTTTTTCACACCCCATTTAATTTACACGGGTTTTACCTTCCTGCACAGATGGCCTGCTTTTCCTCTTCCTGTGCTTAATTCTCATTGAAGCCAGAGAGTGCTAAATGCCCATGAGGATTCAGTGGAGTTATGGAATACAGAAAGAGGAGTCAGATGGTGCTAATATTACAACAAAACTGCAGGGGAATGGCTTCTAAAGTTATGATATCATGCATAAAACATTACAATGTATTTTTGCAGCATAGTTAATAAAATAGGAAGAAGCAAGTGATGCTAACTGAAAATAAAGTAGAAAACAGGTTACAGATTTTTTAAAGGCCAGGAATTTAAATAAATAATAAATATATAAAATTAGTGGCTATTTAAATATATAAATAGATTAAGTTATAATATTAAATATAATTTAAAGTATATAGTTAGTGCCTATATCTGGGTGAAAGGTCTTGGGGTGGTTTTCAGTTTTTAAAATTTATTTGCACTTTTTCATTTTTCTATACTAAATATTAATTTTGTAATCAGAAAATATTGCATACTTTTAAGCAAAAGACCGACATAGTTTTTCTGCTAGGTGTTTAAGCCTGAATTAAAGCTGCAGCTTCTGCTGACTTTTTGCCTGGTGGGGGCAGTATTTATTCCCAAGATTTCTGCAGTTGACATATAGGGCCTCATCTTTCACCAGCTGTTAATAGTTTAGCAACAATAGGTAGAGGATCAGCCTAGAGGGATAGAAAGAGAGGGTGATGGCAAAGGTGAATCTTCAGAAGAGCATTTCTCTTCAACATTTTTCAGTGATAATTATTCTGGAGACTTGGCCAGCTGCATCCTGCAGCTGTGTGTCCAGCTGTGCTGAGTGAGATTGGATGTTGCGTGTGTCCGGCACCCTAGAGGCCTTTTCTGGGGCGGGCAGGCTAGCCAGTAAATATGGTAAACATGAAAGAGTTGTGGTTATACTGAGCCTTTAATGAATTAGCTTTCTGAATAACTTTTAGAAAGTTAAAGTTCCACCTTTTGGGCACTGGAAAAATCAAATGAGCCAATGCACTGAAAATCAAAATCGACAAAGCAGTATACTGATGAGTTTGTGTGAGAGTATCAATATTTCTGTCCTTAAGCTCTAAACTTCCAAAGTTAATCACAACATTTTTTATCACTTAGCATATTTTTAAAATGTCTAAACATTACAGTGACCATAGAGTGTTTTAAAGCAAGGAAAAAATGATCCATCATTTGAGAAACCAATTATTTTTATTTGGGGAAGCTTAAAATGTTGAAGCTTATATTGTCAGAATAATTTAACTACATTGAGGAAAATTTGGGGGAAAATCATCTCCCCCAAATTCTACTACCTTAAGACAGCTGTCATCAATTCTGTGTGTTCACATCCAAGTTTTTTTTCCTACAGGCAACATCTCTAAAGTTCAAATTGTAGTGGATACAATGATTGTGTAATCTAACTTCTTTTTGCTTTTCTGTTTAATATTATCTTAAATAGAAGACAGTTTTGGGTAATGTTTAAAAGCCCAGGCTTTAGAGTCAGCTTGGAGCTTCTTTAAGGAGTTCTCTTTCTTTTAAGTGGAAAAGGGAAGTCAGACTGGAGAGACAGAAAGAAAAGGGGCATAAAGGAAGAACCTTTGAGAGAGGATAGGGATAGGGATAGTACCTGCTTCACAAGGTTGTTGTGGGACAGAAATGAAGTAGCATTCATAACATATCTAAAATATTTGTCCTGGGACATAGTAAGCAATTACCGAAAGGTAGCAATTGTGCCCCATATATTGTTACATATATTGTTACATATTAATCATTTAATATCAATACAGAATTCAATCAGATAAATGTATTACAATATCTTTAATCTATTATTCACCTTTAACTTTCTTATCATTTTTCAGCATCATAAATAATGCAAGGCATGGCTTTTCCCACATTTTAGATCTCCTGAGACTCTAGGTAATTTAATGTAATCACTATGCCAGAGAACATTTTTGTGATTCTTTATTTATTTATTTATTTATTTATTTTTTGAGTTGGAGTCTCACTCTGTCGCCCAGACTGGATTGCAGTGGCCGCTCCCGGCCACCGCAGCCTCGACCTGCTGAGCTCCGGGGATCCTTCCTCCTCAGCCTTCCAAGTAGCTGGAACTACAGGCGTGCGCCACCACGCCCGGCTAATATTTTTGATTTATTGTAAAGATGAGGTCTCACCAAGTTGCCCAGGCGGGTCTCGAATCCACAGCCTCAGGCAATCCACTCACTTCAGCCTCCCAAGGTGCGGGATTACAGGCTGAGCCACCAAGCCCAGCTTTTTTGTGAGTATTTATATATTCTGCTATATTTCTCTCCAAACATGTTCCAATGTACACACAATCATTAATATTTGACAGAGCTCCTTTTCTTTTTCATTTGAAAGCAACAGTTTACCACACCATTACCAGGATTGAATATTAAAGTTAATTTGTGTGTATGTGTGTGTGCACATATGCATGCCTACTTTGTATATGCCCACTAATTTGGTGGGAAAGTGTAAGAATATTTTTACTAAGTCAGAAGTAAGTCTCTGATAGGCTGGAATGTGAATTAGGAAGCACTGCTCCCTAGAGGTCATTTGCATGATCTGAGCAGGCTGGCACTTCCTCCTAATGGTGTAAGTCCTGAAATGTAATTCCTTTGGAAAGTTGTAGCTAGATGCCTAACTGTACCTTTCGATTTGCATTGATCTAGAAACCCAGAGACTAAAATTCAGCTCACAAATAGGGCTCACAATGTGTAGAAAGTTTTAATGGCAAAAGAGAGAATGTCCCCTCCAAAACAAAACAAAAAATCTTCAGGAAAAGACAAAGGAGACTTAAGGAAAAATTCTTTGAGTAAAGATTATATTCTGATAGGGTGGTTCCCGCTCAACTGCAGGGTCTGACTGTTGGAAAGAGTTTTGTGCCTTTAGAAAGAGAAGATGATGATAAAGGAGTTGGAGAAGGAGAAGAAGAAATGTATTCTGTGGACACTTCTATGTTCCGGCAACCTTTCTCTGAAAGAACGGTCGGGAAAAGCAGATGTCTTCAACCAGCAGGGGAGTGGGTAGGACAGGCAGTGGACTGTGGGAGCAGAGCAACAGCCATGGATGGAGCAGGGATAACTGAACAGCAGACAGGAAGTCAGGAACAGAAATGCTTTAGGCGCTTCTGATTGTAGTGAGATGGTGGGCCTGCCTGTTGCTGCTTGCCTTTTCCTTTCTGAACTGGTGCTTTTGATCTACTATGGGCTTGGAAACCAGATACCTTATCTTGTCAGAGATGTACGCAAAACAACAATAAAAAGTCCCCCAAAGGAGGAATCCAGAGAGATGGCAGGATAGGAAGCACCTGGGATCTGTCTCCCCACCTACAAAACAATTACAATGGCGGAATCTGGCTGACGTAACTATTTTGGAACTCTGGAGTATCTTGAAAATTTGCAACTTCCAGAGGAAGGCTTGGGAAGTAAATTGCAATTAGTTTTGGTCCATTTCAGTTCTTGGCACAGTAATAGCTACCTCACTCCCTGGCATGCAGCTATACACATGTTCCTGAGCAGCTTGCACACAGCTTGAGGGAGACAGGAAGGGCAAAAAGGGCCCCGTCCTCCAAACATTTGGGACCTGGTTGCTGATTGATGCTTCCGATCACAGAGGTGAAGACAAAGGGGCAGGCAGTCACTTTGATTACACTCTATTGTTGAAAGCTCCCCCACCCCAAGTGAAGTGAATTCCAAGCTATTTAAAGGGCTGACACCTTTTTATTCCTCTTTGTTCCCCCCCCACCCTTGGGACCAGACATTAAAGACTAGAACATTCAAAAGCAACTGCATACATAAGAAAACTAGAGAGTCATACTGCCTACCCAGGGAGAGGTACAGGCTCAGAAAAAGAAAAAAAAAGCTAAGAAGACTAAGTTTATGTCTCAGGCTAATCCTTAGCACATAAATAGCCTACAACAATTAAAAAACAAACAAAAACAAAAAAGAACAAACTCTGGAGAAGAGGGAAAAATCTGATTTCCAGTATTACTACTATATTAGATTTAAATGCCAATTTTAACAAAAAATTGCCAGGTATACAAAGAAACAGGAAAGTAGGCTGATTCAAAAGAAAAAAAATATATGTATAAAGGGCCAGAAACTCCTCCTGAGAAACACCTAGGCCGGGCTCGGTGGCTCAGCCTATCATCCCAGCACTTTGGGAGGCCAAGATGAGTGAATTGCCTGAGTCCGCGGGTTCGAGACCCACCCAGGCAGCTTGGTGAGACCTCATCTCTACAAAAAATTAAAAATTAGCCGGGCGTGGTAGCGTGCTCCTGTAGATCCGGCTACTTGGAAGGTTGAAGCGGAAGGGTTGCCGGAGCCCAGCAGGTCGAGGCTGCAGTGGCTGGGAGCATGCCACTGCACTCCAGTCTGGGTAACAGAGTGAGACTCCAACTCAAGACAAAAGCAAAAACAAAAAAACCTAATGGTGGATCTATCAAAGACTTTAAAACAATTTTCTAAAAGATGCTCCAACATCTGAAGGGATACGTGAGGGTGAAAAAGTAGGCATAACATGAGAATATCAATAAAGAGACAGAAGACCTGACGAGAAACCACAAAAAAATTCTGAAGCTGAAAAGTGTAATAACTGCAGTGAAAAATTCACTAGAGGGATTCCAAGGCAGATTTAAGCAGACAAAGAACCAGTAACCTCAAAAACAGGACAAAGGAAATTATCTAACCCGAGGAACAGAAAAAAAAAAAGTAGATGGAAGAAAAGTAAACAGAATGTGAGAGACATGTGAGACATCATCAAATAGACTGACATATGCATTGTGGGAGTCCAAGAAGAAGAGAAAGAGAGATGGAAAGAATGATGGGAAGAAGAAATAATGACTAAATGCTTAAAATTAATTTAATCAAATTTGCTGACAGACATGAATATAAATATCAAAGAAGCTCAATTAACTTCAAATAAGATAAACTCAAAGACTAAGGCACCAAGATATATTATAGTTAAACAGTTGAAAGACAAATACAAAGACAGAATCTTGAAAGTGGTGAGAGAGAAGCAACTTATCACCTACAAGGGATCTTCAGTAAGATTATTAGCAGATTTCTCATCAGAGACTTTGGAAGCCAGTAGGCAGTGGACTGATATGTAGCAAAATCATCCTTCAGAAGTGAGAGGGAAATTAAGACTTTCCCAGATAAACAAAAAACTGAGGGAATTTGTTTCTACTAGACCTGCTCTGCAAGAAGTGCTAACAGGAGTCCTGTAGGTTGAAATGAGAACACTAGACAATAACTTGATATCATATGAGGAAATAAAGATCGCATTGGATTTGATGACTTTACTGATGAATTCTACCAAATATTTTTTAAAAGAACTAACACAGGCCGGGCTTGGTGGCTCAGCCTATAATCCCAGCGCTTTGGGAGGCCGAAATGAGTGGATTTCTTGAGCCCGCAGGTTTGAGACCCGCCTGGGCAACTTGGTGAGACCTCATCTCTACAATAAATCAAAAATTAGCCGGGTGTCGTAGCACACGCCTGTAGTTCTAGCTACCTGGAAGGCTGAGGGAAGGATCACCAGAGCCCAGCAGGTCGAGGCTGCGATGGCCGGGAACGGCCACTGCACTCTAGTCTGGGTGACAGAGTGAGACTCCAACTCAAAAAAAAAAAATCAATTGATGTAGTACAGATCTGGTGTGATATGCCATATTAACAGAATGAAGGAAAAAAACCATATAATCATCTCAACTGATATGGAGAAAAAAGCATTTAACAAAATTCACTATCTTTTCATGATAAAAACCCTCAACAAACTAAAAATAGAGGGAAACTATCTCAACATAATGAAAGCCATATATTAAAAAAATCCTCACTAACCATCATACTCAATGGTAAAAGACTGAAAGCATTTCCTGTAAGAGCAGAAACACAGCAAGGGTGTCAATTCTTGCTTCTTCTATTTAACATATTACTGAAAATTCTAGCCACGGCAATTAGGCAAGAAAAAGGATTTAAAAACATCCAAACTGGAAAGAATGAAGTAAACTATTTGTTTGCAGATTATATACCCTTATAAGTTGAAAACTTTAGAAAGTATACTGAAAAACATTAAACATTAGAACTAAAATGAATTCATCAAAGTAGCAGAATAACAAGTCCACACACACACACACACACACACACACACACACACACACACACACACATCAGTTGTATGTTTATACACCAACAATAAACAATTCAAAAAAGAAATTAAGAAAATAATTCTATCTACAATAGCATTAAAAAACTTGGAAATTAATTTAACTGAGGAGGTGAGAAACCTGTGCAATGACCATAAAACATTGCTAAAAGAAATTAAAGAAGATATAAATAAATGGAAAGACATTTCCCACTCATGGATTGGGAGATTTACTATTGTTAAGATGATTGATACCTTTGGTATTAGTATTGACTATCCAAAATGATCTACAGATTCAATGTAATCCCTGTTAAAATCCAAATGATTTTTTTTTCAGAAAAGGAAAAACCCATTCTAAAATTCACATAGAATATCAAGGGACCTCAAATAGCCAACATAATTTTGGAAAAGAACAAAGCTAGAGGACTCACAGTTTCTAACTTCAAAATTTACCACACAGGATTAAGATGGCCAACAACAAACAGCTAGATTGTGTTTCTCTTATGGACTAAACCAAAATAGAGAGGATTTTCTCAGCACTCAGAGAGGAATAGAATCAGCAGCATGCCCTGTGACTCACCAAAAAAAGTGATAATATTCACAGAGTGAAAAGAAGAAAAAAATTGATTGACCTGGGTTGAAATTAATAAGACTTGCCTGTATCGTGACACAAATCACGAGCAGCCTCCAGACGCAGCAGGGAGTGAGTGAGGGGAATTCAGAAATTCTGTGCTCCTGCCACTGACTAGGAGGGCCCCCTGAGCCTCATGAGACCCCTGTCTGTTATGGGAAACTGCCTTGCCAACAGCTATCCTCTGACAAACCTCCATGGAAGAAACCTACAGGCAGGAACAAAGGCCCTCCTGCGGGCTGCTTTCTAGTCAGCCTGAGAAGGAACTGACCCCAAGGGCAAATTCCACTGCCACAGACTGTTCTTGGCTAGGAAAGGCTACCCTGAGAATACCTGAGATAGCCTGCATTTTAACATTAAACACAGAATGCCTGAAGCTAAGGAGGGGAAGCTGGGCAACCTTTCACTCCCAAGGTAAACTTTTTTGTGCAGCCTCAAGAAAACAAACAGCTAGATACAGGAAAATAAAGTTACAGACCAATATCCCTGATGAACATATATGCACAAATTCTCAACAAAAGACTAGCAAACTAAATGCAACAACACATTTTTTTAAAAAAACTGTGATTAAAGGGGTTTTAATTCAGGGATACAAGAAGTGGTTCAACATATACATATAAATAAATGTGATATACTCACATTTGAACAGAATTAAAAATAATCATAGGATCATCTCAAAGGACACAGAAGAAACATTTGATAAAATCCAGCATCCTTTCCTCAAAATAATAAAAGCCATATATGACAAACCCATAGCCAATGTCATCTCAGGCAGAGAAAAGTTGCACATATTCCCTCTCGAAACTGGAACAAGGCTAGGATGCCCATTTTTACCATTCCTATTCAACATAGTACTAGAAGTCTTAGCCAAAGCAATCAGGCAAGAAAAAGAAATAAAAGGTATCCAAATTGGAAAACAAGAAATCAAGCTATCTCTGTATGCTGATGATATGACCTTATACCTAGAGAATCCTAAAGACTTCTTCAAAAGACTCCTGGACTTGATCAATGAATTTGGTAAACTTTCAGGACAAAATTGATACACAAAAATCAGAAGCATTGCTATACACCATTGACGATCATGTTGAGAATTAAATCAAGAACTCAATTCTATTTGCAATAGCAGCCAAAAAGCTAAAATATCTAGATATATATTTAATCAAGGAGGTGAAAGGACTCTATAAGGAGAACTACAAAACAAAATACCCTTTAAGCTATCAAAATTTTAAAAAGATACAGAAGTCACTACTGAAAGGTACCTATAGAAACCTAGAAGAAACTTAGTTTATTCTTAGTGTTTTTGCCTCACTGTAACCATTAGAAAGCATTCAGACATTCTACTGCAGGACAAACATCAGCCTATCCCAAATCTCCTTCAGATACAAGATTGGGACAGCCCAAACGACCACCCCACCTTTGGTC
>NW_007251400.1:242188-242931 GCF_000164805.1 Carlito syrichta | reverse complement strand
CAGCGGCCATTGCCTTGCTAGAGTCTGGTGTGGCCATGTGCTCTTTGAGTCATGGTTGTCACCATACGTCCTGGCTTTGGTCCCCTTCCCCACCTTGGGGAGGTGAATCTTCTCTCTTCCTTCTCTTTCTCTCTCTAATTTACTTTTAAATAAACTTTTCTTTCTTAACCTTTTTGTGTGTCACAATTCTTTGCAATTTACTTGGATCTCTGGGTTGCCAGCGTGCACCTCCGGCTTGCCAGCCCCAGCAGTTCTGTGCCTCCCCTCCCTCTCCACCCTCACCCTGTCCCTGTTCAGTGCCCTAACAACTACATAATGATAAAAGGTTGAATCCATCAATAAGAAATAGCCATCCTAAACATATATGCACTCAACATAGGGGCACCAACTTTTATAAAGCAGCTTTTAAGTAAACTTAAAAAATATATTGGCTAACACTATCATAGATGGGGACTTAATACCCCACTCATGACACTAGATAGATCATCAAGACAAAAAAATCAACAAGGAGATCCAGAACCTCAAGGTGACACTTGACCTAATGGACTTAGTTGATACCTACAGAATATTCCACCCAAAGTTACAGAATATACATTCTACTCATCACCACATGGAACATACTCTAAGATCAACCATATCCTTGACCATAAATCAAGCATAAATAAATTTCACAAAGTTGAAATCCTGCCATGCACCTTCTCAGACCACAGTGGAATAAAAATAAATATCAACACCAACACTGT
>NW_007251400.1:201789-242042 GCF_000164805.1 Carlito syrichta | reverse complement strand
ACAACAAGACCACCAAAACTCTAACTTCAGCAGAAGAATCTAGATCACCAAAATAAAAGCCCAAATTAGGGACATAGAAGACAAAAAGATAATATAAAAAAAATCAATGAAAAAAAAGCTGGTGCTTTGAAAGGATAAATAAGATTGATGTTCCTCTAACTAGACTGACCAAGAAAATGAAATAAAAAGTTTAAATAGACACAATCAGAAATGCAAAAGATCAAGTCACAACTGACCCCGAAGAAATACAAAAGATTATCAGAGACTACTATGTACACTTATATGGAAACAAACTTGAAAGCCTAAAGGAAAATGGAGGACTATCTGACATCACCCAATCTCCCCGGGTTGAAACAAGAAAAAATTGAGACCCTAAATAGACCAATAACAATCCAGGAAATTGACTATGTCTTAAGAAAATGACCTACAAAATAAAGCCCTGGGCCAGATGTCTTTCCAGCAGAATTCTACAAAAAATACAAGGAGGATCTGATACCAATCCTACTGAAAGAATTTCAGGCAATCAAGATAGAGGGAACTCTTCTCAAATCATTTTATGAAGCTAACATCATATTTGTGCCCAAACCAGGTAAAGATCCAACAAAGAAAGAGAACCACCGACCAATATCCTTGATGAACATTGATGTTAAAATTCTCAACAAGATCCTAACAAATCGGATTCAACAACACATCTCAAAAATCATCCACCATGACCAAGTAGGCTTCGTTCCCAGGATATAAGGCTGGGTCAAGTCATTTGTAAGACCATAAATGTAATTAAATATATCAACAAATGTAAAAACAATGATTATATCATCAGACACAGAAAAAACTTGTGATAAAATCCTGCACTCCTTCTTGATAAAAACCCTGGAACATCTGGGCATAGATGGAACATACCTCAAAATAGTAAGAGCCATCTATGAGAAACTCACAGCCAGCATACGGCTAAACAGACAGAAATTGGAAACATTTCCCCTGAAAACCAGAACAAGACAAGGATGCCCACTCTCATCCCTCCTGTTCAACATAGTATTAGAAGTCCTAGCTAGAGCAATCAGTCAAGAGAAGGAGATCAGCGGTACTCAAATAGGAAAAGAGGAAGTCAAGGTATCCCTCTTTGCAGATGACATGATGCTATACCCTGAAAACCCAAAAGAATCTATCAAAAACCTCCTTGCACTGATAAAGGACTTTGGGAAAGTCTCAGGATTTAAAATAAATGTGGAAAAGACAGTTGCATTTCTATACACCACCAACAAACAAACAGAAACCCAAATAGAAAGCACAGTTCCATTCAAAATAGCCAGAAAAAAAAATCAAATACCTTGGCATCTTCCTAACCAGAGACATGAAAGATCTTTACAATGAAAACTACAAAACACTGCTAATGAAATCAAAGATGACACAAACAAATGGAAAAATATTCCATGCTCATGGATTGAAAGAATCAACATTGTTAAGATGTCCGTCCTACCAAGACAATCTACAGATTTAACGCAATACCTATTAAATTGCCAACAGCGTTCTTCTCGGAAACATAAACGACCACGAATCGCCAAAACAATCCTCAACAAAAAAACAGAGCAGGAAGTATCACATCCCAGACTTTAAATTCTATTATAAAGCTACAGTAATCAAAACAGCCTGGTGTTGGTACAAGAACAGGCATATAGACCAATGGAACAGGATAGAGATTCCAGAAGCAAAACCTCAATTTCTCAACCAACTCATCTTTGACAAAGCCTCCACAAACAACTGGGGAGAGGAGAACCTATTAAGTAAATGGTTCTGGGAAAACTGGCTGACCACATGCAGAAGATTAAACAAGATCCCTACCTATCACCATACACCAAAATCAATTCTAAATGGATCAAAGACCTAAATGCCAAACCTCAAACTATAAAAACCTTAGAAAATGCAGGAGACACTCTTATGGAAATTTGAGCTGGTAACCAATTCCTGATCAAAACCCCAGGGGCCCATGCCATAAGAGATAAGATAGACAAGTGAAGCCGGGCTCGGTGGCTCAGCCTGTAATCCCGTGCCTTTGGGAGGCTGAGGTGAGTGGATTGCCTGAGTCCGTGGGTTTGAGACCTGCCTGGGCAGTGAGACCTCATCTCTACAGTAAATCAAAAAATCAGCCAGGCATGGTAGCACATGCCTGTAATTCCGGCTACTTAGAAGACTGAGGTGGAAGGATCGCCGGAGCCCAGCAGGTCGAGGCTGCGGTGGCTGGGAGCGGCCACTGCACTCCAGTCTGGGCGACAGAGTGAGACTCCAACTCAAAAAAAAAAAAAAAAAAATAGACAAGTGAGACCTCATCAAACTGACAATCTTCTGCAAAGCCAAAGAAACCATCAAGAGAGGGGAAACAGCCCAGACTGGGAAAAAAATATTTGTCAACTGTATGTCTAACAAAGGCCTAACATCTGGGCTCTACAAGGAACTCAAACATGCCAAAAAGAAAAAAACAAACGGCCTCATTACAAAGTGGGCAAAAGATATGAATAGATAGTTCTCAAAAGAATACATATAGCAGCCAACATATACATGAAAAAATGCTCAGTCTCACTAGTCATCAAAGAAATGCTAATTAAAAAACTACACTGAGATACCACCTAATTCCACTCAGGATGACTATTGTCAATAACTCAAAAAAATAACAGATGCCGGAGAGGATGTGGCAAAAAGGGAACACTTCTACACTGTTGGTGGGAGTGTAAACTTGTACAGCCTCTGTGGAAAACAGTGTGGTGATTCCTAAAAGATTTAAAAATCGACCTTCCATATGACCCTGCAATCCCCCTACTGGGAATATACCCAAAAGAACTCAAATCACTATATAAAAAAGATACCTGCACAAGTATGTTTATCGCAGCATTGTTCACAGTAGCAAGAACATGGAACCAACTGTGCTGCCCATCAAAAGAGGACCAGATAAAAAAATATGTGGCACATATACACAATGGAATATTACACAGCCATAAAGAAGAACAAAATCATGAACTTCACAGCAACCTGGATGGACTTAGAGTCTATAATACTGAGTGATCTTTCACAAAAACAAAGAGCTATCACATGTTCTCACTCAGAAGCAGACCTTGAATAATTATTGTAATACTATAAGAAAAGGATTGGCAGTAGTGGGAAACTGCTGGGAGGGGATTGAGGAAGTGGGATTGGCAATAGTGGGAATCTGCCTGGGGAAAGGGAGGGGCATACCTCGTGAACAAGGGTACCTGCACAATGAACATTTGTGTACCTAACCCTGATATGTACCCTACTTCTTTAAAAAAAAAAAAACAAAACTGAAGGCATCATATTACCTGATTTCAAATTATACTACTAGACTGTAGTAACCAAAACAGCATGGTACTGGTTCAAGAGCAGACACATGACCAACGGAACAGAATAGGCAATCCAGAAATAAACCCAACTGATCTTTGACAAAACAGACAAAAACATACACTGAGGAAAAGATACCCCATTCAACAAATGTTGCAACAGATACCCCATTCAACAAATGTTGCTGGGAAAATTGAATAGCTACATGCTGAAAAATAAAACTTGATCTCTGCCTCTCACCATGTACAAAAATTAATTGAAGATAGATTGAAGACTTAAATGTCAGGCCTGAAACCATAAAAATTCTACAGGAAAACCTAGGAGAACTCTTCTGGACATTGGTCTAGGCAAAGAATTTATGGCTAAAACCCTGAAAGCAAATACAACAAAAACAAAAATGAACAAGTGGGACTTAGTTAAACTAAAAAGCTTCTGCACAGCTAAAGAAATAATCAACAGAGCAAATAGGCAATGTACAGGATGTGAAAACATATTCATATATTATACATCTCACAAAGAACTAACATCCAGAATCTACAAAAACTCAAATTAGCAAGAAAAAAGCAAATGACCTCGTTAAAAAGTGGGCAAATGATATGAACAGGCATCTCTGAAAAGAAGATATACAAATGGCCAACAAACATATGAAAAAGTGCTCAGCATCACTAGTCATCAGGGAAATGCAGATTAAAACCAAATGAGATACCACCTTACACCAGTCAGAATGACTATTATTTTAAAAATCAAAAAACAATAGATGCAGATGTTGATACAGTAAAAAGGGAATGCTTATACACTGTTGGTGCAAGTCCAAATTAGTGTATGTTCTATGGAAATAGGTATAGAGATTCCTTAGGGAACTAAAAGTAAATGTGCCATTCGATCCAGCAATACCATTACTAGGTACCCAAAGGAGCAGAGGTCATTACACAAAAAAGACACCTGCCTTCAACATGTTCATTGCAGTACGATTCACAATTGTGCAGATGCGGAGTCAACTTAAATGCCCATCAGCTGGTCAGTGGATAATGAAAATGCGATATATGTACTATGGAATACTATTCAACCAACAAAAAGAATGAAATGATGCATTTTGCAACAAGTTGGATGGAGTTGGAGAATATCTTCCTAAGTGAACTATAACATAGGAACAGAAAACCAAACACAGCATTCTCACTTCCAAAGTCTGACAATTAAGTTTAGAGCCGGGCTCAGTGGCTCAGCCTGTAATCCCAGTGCTCTGGGAGGCTGAGGTGAGTGGATTGCCTGAGCCCGCAGATTCGAGACCTGCCTGGGCAACTTGGTGAGACCTCATGTCTACAATAAAACAAACAAAAAATTAGCTGGACATGGTAGCACACGCCTGTAGTTCCAGCTACTTGGAAGGCTGAAGTGGAAGGATTACCGGAGCCCAGCAGGTCAAGGCTGCGGTGGCTGGAAGGGACCACTGCACTCCAGTCTGGGCAACAGAGTGAGAATCCAACTCAAAAAAAAAAAAAAAAAAGACAATTAAGTTTGTAAATTTGCCACCATGTGCTTAGCTGACAGCACTGTACAAACAACTTGGTAAGGTTTCATAACCTAGGTATATCAGTATCTCACAGCTGTGTTTGTGTTGATGTGTGATGGTATCTTGCTGAGTGGCATTCATTATTGTTGTTGCATGTTTTTGTGTGCCTTCACAAGAATGTCAGAGCTTGACTTAGAGCAATGGATAAACTTTATATTTCTTGTTAAACTTGGCAAGAGTGAAAGTGAAATCAGGGACATGTTAGTCCGAGTTTACAGGGATAATGCCATGAAGAAAATGGCAGAGTACAAATGGATTAAATGTTTTTCTAAAAGGAGAGAAAGTATCACTGATGAAAAGCAGAAATGATGAAAACATTGCAAAAATTCATCAAACTGTGCATCAAAACTGTTGGCTGACTGTGAGAAGCATAACAAACCAAATAAATATCAATAGTGAAAGAGGAACACCTTAATTGCAAATTTTAGCATGAGAAAGGTGAGTGCAAGAATGAGCCCAAGGAGCTCTTACATCACAAAAATGCACCAACTCACATACAGCACTGTCTGTGCAGGAATTTTCAGTCAGTAAACAAATAACTGTATTGGAACACCCACCCTATTCACCTGATCTGGCCCCTGATGACTTGAAAGGAAGGCATTTTGATGACATTTACATCAGATAATACAGCGACAGTTCTGATAGCCATTCCAGAAAAAGAGTCCCAAAATTGCTTTGACAGGTAAACTAGGTGATGTTGTCAGTGCATAGCTTCCCAAGAGGAGTACTTCAAAGGTGACAGTAGTGATATTCAGCAATGAGGTATGTAGCACTTTTTCTAGAATCAGTTCGCAAATTTAATTGTCAGACCTCATTTAAGTGGGAGCTAAACTAGGGGTCTGTAAAGGCATAGAGAACAGTATAATGGACACTGGAGACTCAGAAGAGGGATGGAGAAAGGGGTGAAGGGACAAAAAAATCTCCTATCGGGTACAATTCTAGTTTTTAAAAATCATATGGACGTATAAGTTTACCATAGAAGAGCTATAGCATTTTAATAAATAAACTGATTACTATTTATTAAAAAATAGTTTTTAAAATAAAGTCTTACAGTTATTTACTAAAATAGCATAAAGTCAACTTTTTCTGAAGACATCTTTACCTGAGAGATCAGAGTTTTCCAAGAAAAGCAGGGAGCATTCACAACAAATATGCTCAAACCCTCTTGGAGGATTATGGAAATTGTTTGCACTCTATTCACTTTCACCAGTTGAAGCTTCCGAGGCAGTGTTTGTTTTCTGAACATTTAAAGTTACCTGAAGAGGTTGAAGAATTCTTATTACAAGAGTGATGCCAGCCGGGCACAGTGGCTCAAGCTTGTAATCCCTGCTCTTTGGGAGGCCGAGGTGAGAGAATTGCCTGAGCCCAGGGGTTTGAGATAAGCTTGGGCAACTTGAGGAGACCTCATCTCTACAATAAATCAAAAACTTAGCTGGGCGTGGTGGCACATGCCTGTAATTCCAGCTACTTGGAAGGCTGAGGCGGAAGGATTGCCTGAGCCCAGCAGGTTGAGGATGCGGTAGCTATGAGCATGCCACTGCACTCCAGCTTGGGCGACAGAGTGAGACTCCAACTCAAAAAAAAAAAAAAAAAAAAAAAAAGAGTGATGCCAAAACAGCATTATGCATTTGACATGAAGAATTTAAGAGAATGACTAATGAAGCTCTAGCAAAGCTATTTCAAAACACTACCTCTGCTCTCTACCAGGATGTTTCAGTCTTATTTTCCTATGCCCAATTTCTTTAAGCAACAGATTTTCTCAGAAACAAAGAAATTGGCAGGCAGTGATAAAAGTCCAATCTGAAAACAAATTTGAGTTTTTGATTGTTTTTCCATTTGATCCTCTTTAAGGATTAAACTGAACAATGCCATCAATATGCTAAAGTAAGGGAGTAGATTGAAATATTACAGGCTTTAAGTTATGCAATGTTCTAATCTCATAGGTATGACAACTGATAATTTGGGGCTGGGAATCTTTTCTTAATTATCTATAGTAAAATTCCTACACTGAAAAAAATGTATCATGTGATTAGATTCAGAGCTTATTTGGATCACACATTTAATTACACTAATTGAGAAAAAATTTTAATCTATAAAACAGATTAGAAATAACAGCACAAATCTGCTTAACCTGCCAACCAGTATTCTTACTATTAGTTATTATCAGAAATTATCTAATACTCAATGAGCTACTCCATCACTAGGTCTTCTAAGAACATAACCTCCAGAATAAAATGAAAATTAATTAAAAGAGAGATAGAGACAGAGTCAATCCTTGACAACATCTTTAAAGTCAAATGAGATTATTCCTTCCTTGGTCCAAACAGCCCTCTTTTCAGTAGATATCACCAAATAATTCCATGTCCAGCAATGTCTGAGGACTATGGTAGAAGAGAAGAACAAAGAGGCCCTACTTTCCAGAGATAGCTGCCTGTTCTTCCTGGCTAGAGGCATCTGAAGTCAAGACTGCCCCAACAAGTCTACATGACACATTTTAAAATGTCTGCCTCAGTCTGAAGTCACTCCTTGTGGTCCCGCTTTTGACATAGCCCATCTAATGACTAAGCACCCATAATATCTGGTCAGGAACTAAGAAACAGCTGTACTCAGTTCTGATACCATGGGACTCATTACAGTAGACTTTGTTTTTCACCAAGGCTGTTCCCATATCCTAACATCTGTAGTTCACCAAAGTGATGTGCTGTTCTTCCATACAGTGACCCTATGTGCTCCTATTCTCACTACCTCTACTTTGCTTGTTAAGGCATACTTTTCCTCTTTGTGGACTCCATCTCTCCATTACCCCGTTTACATGCCAGTTTTGAAGAATTTTTTCAAAGCTCTCCACTCACAGGCTGATGGAGTATGTTAGCATGGGCTTAGCAGAGTAGCTCTCTTCGTTGTTAGACATTCCACAGACAGCTGGGCTAGCCTGAGTACTGAACCATTCTGGGATCTGCCAACAAGATACCACTTCTTCACAGTATGCCTGCTTCCACACTGATTATCTCTTCTTTCCTCATGACTTTCCAGTACCACAATTTCTCCAGCGCCTAGAGAGTATCTGGAGGAACCATGGGCAACTCATGAGCACTTTCAGAAGACATTCCCTGGTCCAAAGAACACAAGGCATAAAAAAATGACAGAGAAAATAGAAATAGGAGACATTATTAGGCTATCAAATATATGTCACCAACTTCATTACCTTCCCAAGCCTACTAGCCCAGTCTATATGTAACCATCCTGACTCTAATCCCTGTCTGGATACATTTACTTCCCCAAAACCTCTTTTCCTGTTAGATCTCAGGAAGTGACTTCAATAATCTGATAGTAGAAACCCAAGAACATTATAAAAAAGATTCTAGTAATCAAAAACACAGACAATAAAAAGTGTTGATGAGGATATAGAGAAATTGGAATGATCATATATTGTTTATGGAAGGGGAAAATGGTGCAGCCACTTTGGAAAACAGTTTGTCAGTTCCTCAAACGTTAAAAATAGAGTTACTACATAACACTGCAATTTCTCTTCTAGATCTATACCCCAAACAAGCAAAGTGAAAGCATTTGTTATAAAAAAATTATACATGAATGTTCACAGCAGCATTATTTATAAAAGCCAAAAGAGGAAACAACCCAAATATATATTAGCTGATGAATGGATGAATAAAATATAGTATAGCCATACAAGGAATATTATTCAACCTTAAAAAGTATTGACTTGTGGGTTGGTAGAAGACAGGATTAAGATGGCCGACTAGAGGCAGCAACAGTGTATTTCTCTTATGGAGAAAAACGAAGATAGAGAGTTTCCTCGGCCCCCAGAGAGTAGCAGGACTACCAGCATACCCCACAACTTATCAAAGACGTGATTATAGCCACACAGTGCAAAGAAGAGAAAAATCAGTTGACCTACCACAGCTGACAACTCAGAAACTCACCACACAAAGCTATATATAACCAAGAGAACACTACGGTGCCTATGCCAGCCCCCTACCTACATCAAATAAGAAGAAATTGTCTACCAAATAAGAAGGAACTAGAAAAATAATACTGACAATATGAAAAAAACAAAAACAAAAAAACCCCCAGCATTCTTTAACACCCCCCAAAAGCCACACTAACTCTCCAGCAATGGACCCTAATCAAAATGAAATCTCTGAAATTCCAGAGATAGAATTCAAAAGGTTGATTATAAAATTGCTCAATAAAATTCAGGAGAAAGTTGCAAACTAGCATAAAGAAATTAAACTGTTCGAGACATGAATGAAAAATTCTCCAAAGAGATAAGCACCTTTAGAAAAAAAGCTAAACTTGTGGAAATGAAAGATTAATTTAGGGAAGTATAAAATACAGTGGAAAGTTTTAACAGTAGACTAAAATGAGTAGAAGAAAGGACCTCAGAACTTGAAGACAAGGCTTTCAAATTAACCCATCAGACAGCAATAAAGACAAGAGAATCAAGAAATAAAAAATGAAGTCTACAAGAAATTTGGGGTTATGTAAACAATAGGTTTGAAAAATCTATTTGAGGGAATAATGGAGGAAAATTTCCCTGGCCTTACCAGAGATTTAAATATCCGGATACAAGAAGCCAAAAGAACCCCCAGAAGATTCATTGTAAAAAGGTCATCCCCAAGGTATATTATGTAAAGTTAATGTGAAGGAAAGAGTTTTAAGAGCAGTGAGACAAAAGCATCAGATGACTTACAAAGGTAAACATATCAGACTAACAACAGACTTCTCAGAAGAAACCCTACAAGCCAGAAGAGATTGAGGCCCCGTTTTCAATTTCCTCAAACAGAGTAACAGTCAAGAATCTTGTACCCTGCAAAACTAAGCTTCATAAGTGAAGGGAAAATGGAGCCTTTCTCAAATAAGCAAAGAGAGGGACTTTGTGACTCCCAGACCAGCTCTACAAGAAATATTCAAAGGAGTTCTAAATACTGAAACAATGAGATACTACCTCACACCAGTCAGAATGGCCATTATTTTAAGAATCAAAAAACAATACATGTTGGCACTTATGTGGTAAAAGGGAACACATACATTGTTGTAAATTAGAAACTAAATTAGTGATTACCTAGGGCTGGGGAATGGAAGGAAAAGGAATTGACTGCTAATGGGCATGAGGTTTTTTTGGGGGTGTGATGAAAATGTTCTAAAATTAGATAGTGTTGATGATTGTCCAACCTTATCAATATGTTTAAAAAAAATAACACGTATGCTTTTTAAAAGAATGTATCTATGGTATGTGAATTACATATCAATTTATTTAAAAATATGATAGACTCCTATGTTCCATAGAGGCTGCAAATTAGTACAGCCTCTATGGAAATCAGTATGGAGATTTCTCCAAGAATGGAAAGTAGATCTGTCATTTGATCCAGCAATCCCACTAGTAGGTATCTACCCGAAGGAACCAAGGACATTATATTAAAAAGACTCCTGCATTTGCATGTTTATCATTGTACAATTTGTAATTGCAAAGATGTTGAATCAACCTAAATACCCGTAAACTGATCAGTGGATAATAAAAATGTGATATATATATGCTATGGAATACTATTCAGCCATTTTAAAAGAATGAAATAACTTTGCAGTAACTTGAATGGAATTGGAGAACATCATCCTAAGTGAACTAACACAGGAACAGAAAACCAAACACTGCATGTTCTCACTTATAGGTGGGAGCTTAACTGAGAATCTACAAAGGCTTGGAGAATCGCATAATGGACACTGGAAACTCAAAAGAGAGAATGGAAGGGGTGGAGGGACATAAAAATTGCCTACCGAGTAAAATATACACAGGTGGGAATGGTGGGTATACTTAAAGCCCAGACTTTTTCACCACTATACAATGCAATCATTTAACCAAAACCTATTTGCACCCCCTAAAGCTACTGAAATTTTTAAAAAGGGAAACAAAGAAATGAAGTATTGAGACACGCTGCAACATGGATGGGCCTTGAAATATAATATTAAGTGAAAGAAGTCAGCAACAAAAGGCTACATATTGTATGATTTCATTTATATGAAATGTTAAGAATAGGCAAATTCATAGAGACAGAAACTAAATTATTGGTTGCCTAGGGTGGGGAATGGCAGGAATAGGAATTGACAGATAATGGGTTTGAGGTTTCTTTTAGGGGTGATGAAAATGTTCTAAAATTAGATAGTGTTGATGATTGTCCAACCTTATCAATATGCTTTAAAAAATAATGTAATTGTATTCTTTAAAAGAATGTACCTATGGTATTTGAATTACATATTTATTTATTTAAAAATATGATAGACTCTTGGTGACATGTGTCAGCTCTAGCACTCAATTCACTGAGTGGAAATGGGCCAGAAGAAGAAATGAGGCTAACCTCCTTCCCCAGGAAAGTCTTAGAATGTATAAAGACTGTTCATCCCTGATCTGATGAACCATAAAAGTACCAACCCAGACAGGGCAGATTTTTGCATCCACACCAAAGTCAGCTATGGAAAACACTACACCATTCTACTTTCTGTCTCTATGGATTTTCCTATTCTGGACATTTCATAATAAATCATACAAAAAGTATATGGCACACCTCATCAACAAGGCTACCTGCATAATGAACATTTGTATACTTAACCCTGAATTATAATTCACATCTTTAAAATAAAAAATTATTTTTAATTAAAAAATTTTAAAAAGTATATGACCTTTGTGACTGGTTCCTTTCACATAGCATAATATTTTCAAGATTCATCCATGTTGTACTATATACTTAATTTTTTTTTTTACTGCTTGAATAATGTTCCATTTTGTAGATTTACCACATTTTTATTTACCCATCAGTTGATGGACAATTTGGTTGTTTCTACATTTTGGCTATTAAGAATGATGTTGCCTTATACATTTGTGTACAAGTTTTCTTTTTTTTTTTCTTCTTTTTTTTGAGTTGGAGTCTCACTCTGTCACCCAGGCTGGAGTGCAGTGGCATGCTCACGGCCACCGCAGCCTCGACCTGCTGGGCTCCAGCGATCCTTCTGCCTCGAGTCTTTCAAGTAGCTGGAACTATAGGCATGTGACAACATGCCCAGCTAATTTTTTTGATTTATTGTAGAGATGAGTTCTCACCAAATTTCCTATACTGGTCTCGAACCCCTGGACTCAGGCAATCCTCTCACCTTGGTCTCCCTAAATGCTGGGATTATATAGGTGTGAGTCACCATACCTGGCCTGTTTTTAAATTTTTATTGTATTTTATTTTACTTATTTTAGAGATAGGGTCTCACTCTGTCACCCAGGCTAGAGTGCAGTGGCACAATTATGGCCCAGTGCAGCCTCAGGCTCCTGCCTGTCTGTCAAGTAGCTGGGTACTACAGGCACACACCACCATCTCTGGCTCATTTTTTAAGAAAAATTTTGGAGAGAGAGGATCTCACTATGTTGCCCAAGCTGGTCTCTAACTCCTCACCCCAAGTGATCCTCCCTCCTCAGCCTCTCAAAGCGCTGGGATTACAGGCATGAGACACAGTGCTTGGCCCCAGCAAAAGTTTTAAGAACCAGTACACAATTCTCTTCCTTCTGCTGAGGTGCCAAGTATGTGCTGAGATGAAGCTTCAGACAGCCTGAGTCCATCCTGCTGACATGCACTGGACATATAGTGAAGAAGAAAGAAACCTTAGTTGTGTTAAGTTTCTGAGATCTGGGGTGTTTCATTATGCAGCATAACCTACTCTGTCTGATGCACGTAGTATGATCAAATGCCTTAGGTAAGCAAAGTGCATGCTGCCAGGTGTACCTTATATTATTAGCTAGATATCAATAATTAAGCCATTTCCAAAAGAGATTTTTTTTTCTTTCATTTTGTCCTGCCACAGTCTTCCAAACTTACTTCTAAGTGGAACCAGTACAGAGAAGGAAATTTATACACATAAAATTACTTATATATACACATAAAAGCACTCTCAGTAACCTTGGGCTCATTAATCTTCAGTTCATTGTCCTGCCATGTGACTGTGAATGCTCTTCTCCCTGTGCACCAATGCCTGCAGAATTCATTTGTACGTTGTAATTTTGAAAATGAAGACAGAACATGAAATATTAATTTAATTATTTATCATTTTGCTTTGGAGATTACTTCAGTCTGTCATTCAATAAATATTTATTAAGCATATACTACAGACTATTCTAGAGACCCTTCCTTCCTCCCTTCCTCCCTCCCTCCCTCCCTCCCTCCCTCTTTCTCTTCCTTCCTCCTTTCTTTCTTTCTTAAGTTGGAATCTCACTCTGTCACCCAGGCTGGAATGCAATGGCATTCTCACAGCCACCACAGTTCGACCTGCTGGACTCATGCAATCCTTCTGCCTCAACTTTCCAAGTAGCTGGAACTACAGGCACGTGCTACCATGCCCTGCTAAGTTGATTGATTGATTGATTGACTGTAGAGACAAGGTCTTGCCAAGTTGCCCAGGCTGGTCTTGAACCGCTGGACTCAGGGAATCCTCCCACCTCGGCCTCCCAAAGTGCTGGGATTACAGGCTCAAGTCACCACTCCTGGCCTTCTTTCTTTCTTTCTTTCTTTCTTTCTTTCTTTCTTTCTTTCTTTCTTTCTTTCTTTCTTTCTTTCTTTCTTTCTTTCTTTCTTTCTTTCTTTTTTTGGTTCAGGGTCTCACTTCATTGCCCAGGCTGGAGTGCAGTAGTACAATCACAGCTCACCACAGCCTCAACCTCCTACCTCAGGTGATCCTCCTTTCTCAGCCTCCCAAGTAACTGCAACTGTAGGCATGTGTCACCATGCCTGGCTTGTTTTTTTATTTTTTTGTAGAGATGTGGTCTAGCTATGTTGCCTAGGCTGGTTTCAAACTCCTGGGCTCAAGTAATCTTCCTGCCTCAGCCTCTCTAAGTGCTGAGATTACAGACGTGAGCCACCATGCCTGGTCTAGATCTTTTAAAATATGAATCTATTCTCATCATCCTGCTTTAAAAAACCCTTGTGATGATTTTCCAAGTACTGCAGCAAAACGTGTTTTATTAGTTGCATAGGATTTTGCAGCTGGGAATACAGTTATAAAGTATATGCAACATTTAGTATATTTGGACTGTTTTGGGGAGAGGATACATTACATAGCATGTTATCAGCTTACAGGTCTCTGTGAGCAACTTCTCTGGACACTCCTGCTGCGTTAGCTACCCCTCTTCCACACCCCCTTAGGACCCTAGACTTCCCTCTATTGCCATTGCTGTCACACTGGATGGTCCTCGAGGGTCTACTTACCTGTTAGCCTCGCCATAGTGTGAGCTCTTTAAAGACACTATGTCTTTGTATTCCTGGCTCCTGGCAGATAATAAGTAACTGATAAATAATAATGACAATAATTACAACTGACTGAAGGTTCACCATTTATCCATGCTCAGTTAAATGCTTCACATATTGTCTCATTTAATACTGACATATCATGTGCAGGTTCCTTTAACCAAATATTGGTGGGGTAAGCTTCCTCAAGTCTTCAGGCTTCTGGGATCTCTCTGTCCTTTAGTATGGAAAAAAAAAAAAATAGCTTGCTACAAATCTTCCACAAGATTTCTGCACATTCGCGAGGGATTTTTTTTTTTTTTTTTGAAATTTATAGTCTCAGCCGAGTGCTGTGACTCAAGCTTATAATCACAGCACTTTGGGAGACCAAGACAAGAGGATTGCCTGAGTCCATGGGTTCGAGACTAGCCTGGGCAAATTGGCAAGCCATCGTCTCTACAATAAATAAGTTTTTTAAAAATTAGCTGGGTGTGGTAGCACTCGTCTGTAATTCCAGCTACTTGGAAAGCTGAAGCAGAAGGAACACCTGAGCTGTGAGCATGCCACTGCACTCCAGCCTGGGCCACAGAACGAAACTCCAACTCACACACACAAAAAATTCATTAATTTTTCTGTTCCTCCCGAATTCTTGACCTCACTGGGGTCTTTTCTCCTGCCTGTGCCACCTCTCAGCCCTATATCAAACACGGGCACAGGCCTTTCCTTTGTCTTCACCAAGGATCACCAGCATAAGGCAGCAGAAGGTACTAGAATTCTACACAAATCTGGAAAGAAACAAGGAGCATGCTGCATTGTAGCATAGCAAACAATATACAACTGAGCATTAGCTGGAATATTTCTGAAAGGATACACAAGAAACTCCTGATAACAGTTGCCTCTGGAGAAGAGAACTGTCGGCTGGGGCCTTGGGAGAAAAAGGTGGGCTTTTAATGGATGCAATGAGCTTATATCGCCTTTTCCAGAAATACAAATTTATACAATTGCTTTAAAAATTATTATGAAATTTTGCTCTTCTTACAAGTCCCTTGGCCATTCTTACACTTTGAACATTTCCTCTGGCTGCCTCTTGTAGTATTTCAGCTTTCTACCATGTAGCCAGGCCCCTCCTTCCCTCCTACGCAACCCTTTGTTCTCCACATCCCCCCTCTCTTTTTGGTTCTCCCTTAATTGTACCCTCTTCTTCTAGATTTCCAAATTATGCCTAGGAGGAGCAAGAAAGAGGAGTTTTCTCTTAATTGTCTGAAGAGGTTGTCCATCTTCTCTATGAATTATGCCATCAAGGCTAGCAGTCAGTAGTTCATTCCTATTTTAAATCACACCTATTAGGATGGCTATAATTGTTTTAAATGGAAAACAACAAGTGTTGGTGAGGAGGTGGAAAATTGGATCCTTCGTGCATTGCTGGTAGGAATGTAAAATGATGCAGATACTATGGAAGACAGTTTAGCAGTTTCTCAAAAGGGTAACCATAGAATTACTATATGACCCAGCAAGTCCACTCCCGAGGATATATCCCAAAAAATGAAAGCAGTGACTCAGACTGATATTTGAATACCAATGTTCATAGCAGCATTATTCACTATAGTTAAAGGGTGGAAACAACCCCAGTGTCCATCAACAGATGAATGGATAAAGAAAACATGATATATACATACAATGAAATATTATTCAGCCAAATAAAGGCATGGAATTTTGAAATATGCTACAGCATGGAAGGACATGGAAAACACTGTACTTTGTGAAATAAGTCAGATCCAAAAGGACAAATATTGCATGATTCTGTTTACATGAGGTACCTAGGATAGGCACATTTATAGACAGAAAGTAGAATTAACAGGAGCAGAGTGAGATGGGGTAAGATAAGTTACTCT
The DNA here is from genome assembly GCF_000164805.1 of Carlito syrichta. Classification (NCBI taxonomy): domain Eukaryota; kingdom Metazoa; phylum Chordata; class Mammalia; order Primates; family Tarsiidae; genus Carlito; species Carlito syrichta. The sequence goes on along the minus strand of NW_007251400.1, from coordinate 225,960 downwards.
TTAATGAATACAGAGTTTTTGTTGTGGGCAAGGAAAAATTTGGGGGTGTAGATAGTGGTGACAGTTAAGCAACGTTGTAAATGTATTTAATGCCACTAAACTGTACACTTATGGATGGTTATAAATGATAAATATTATGTATGTTTTATTTCCACCACCCAAAATATCATGCTTTTCCCTCCTGCTATGTACTGTTTCCCCTATTACAGGGGTATAAGGGCAGGCATAGGAAAGTCTTATTCTCAAGATCACACAGCTAGTATTGCGATTCAAATCCAGGGAGGAACTCAAGACCTCTCTTAATCCTATGCTACACCAGATTAGTATTCTCTCATTTGCTGTACTGCTTTCTGATGGCACTTTTTTTTTTTTTTTTTTTTTGAGTTGGAGTCTCACTCTGTCACCCAGACTGGAGTGCAGCGGCCGCTCCCAGCCACTACAGCCTCGACCTGCTGGGCTCCGGCGATCCTTCCGCCTCAGCCTTCCAAGTAGTTGGAACTACAGGCGCGCGCTACCACGCCCGGCTAATATTTTATTTATTGTAGAGATGAGGTCTTGCCAAATTGCCCAGGTGGGTTTTGAACCCGCGGGCTCAGGCAATCTATTCACCTCAGCCTCTCAAAGGTGCGGGATTACAGGCTGAGCCACCGAGCCTGGTTTTTGATGGCACTTCTAATTTTAAGCTGTAGTTAACTGTTTTTCCCTTAGCTTGATTGTGAACTTCTTAAAGGAAGGAAAAGTCTTTGAGTGCTTGGTGTTTCCCTCAGGTTCTGGCATATAGAGTCATCTGAAGGCATTGGTAACGGTTAGGCCAAGACCCAGCTGAGGGCTTCAACTGGAAGAGGGCTGTAATCCCATCTAACTATTCAGAAAACATTAACAGAACACCTATTCCTGGCACTGTTAGGGGCTGGGTTGCAGGGACAAAGAACCATAGTCTCTGGCCTCAGTCATAGTCTCTGTTCTCAGAGAAAGAGTCATACTCTCTGGTTTCAGAGAAAGGGTCATAGTCTCTGACCTCAGAGAGCCTCACTCAGTCTTGTGGGTCAGGTGGACAGAGAGACAGAGATGTGTGCTTGGATGAAGCACAAGATAAGATGGGAGCCCAGGAGGAAAAAACATAGGTGGGAAGCTGGGGGAGGATTTTTGGAGGAGGTGATGTTTGATTTGAGTCTTGATGAAAAAAAAAAAGAGCAGAAGAGCAGGAAACAGTGTTCCAGGCAGAAGATAAAGCATGCACAAAGATGTGGAGGTATAAGAGTGTGGTGGGTTCTGGGAACTGCAAATAATTCTCTGTGATCGGGATATGGAGTAAGGGGTGAGAGATGTACTACCACAAAGCTAGGGAGGTGGGAAGAATTCTGGTCATGAAGAGCCATGAAGATTTGAGACTTTATCCTGGCAGGGATAGGAAGTCATTTTGGGACTTAAAGGGAACTGATTTGTTCACATTTGTTCTGTGAGGAAATCAGTCTGACTGACATATGGGGAATAAGTTGGAGGAGGGCAAGTCTGGAGGTCAAGGATAGTTTGAAGACACACCAGTGGCCTGAAACTGTCTGAGAAAGGTCACAAAGTCAAGGGCCCCGGGAAAGACCCTGCCACTCAGGAGATGTGACACAATCGCCCAAGACAGAGACTGAAAACCGCAAAGGTCAAAGGTAGAGTTCAGGAGCCAGACTGAGTAGTAGGACAGAAGTGGATGCCAGCATGGGGCGTGGATTCCAAGTCCCGGTCCTCAGAGGACCTGCAAAGCCTACATCATAAAGAAAATGTCAAAGCAATGTGTCTCCTTGCTATAAGGGGCAAGACCGGAAGGAGTCAACAATTTGGACCTGAGATCTTTTCTGATGTGCCTCTCTGTGTCTAGTTTCCTGAATCTATCCTGTTTCTTTGTTGCATTAAATATATCAGTATGCTAATAAACATTGTTTCATTTTCGTTATTTTGTATTTTTTTTTTTTGAGTTGGAGTTTCACTCCATCGCCCAGGCTGGAGTGCAGTGGCAAGTTCACGGCCACCCCAGTGTCAATCTGCTGGGCTCTGGCGATCTTTCCACCTCAGCCTTCCAAGTTACCAGAATTACAGACTCGTGCTACCATGCCCAGCTAATTTTTGATTGATTGTAGAGACAAGGTCTCACCAAGTTGCCTGGGCTGGTCTCAAACCCACGGGCTCAGGCTATCCACTTGCTTCTGCCTCCCAAAGTGCTGGGATTACAGGCTGAGCCACCCAGCCCGGCCTGTTTTGAAATGTATAGAAATATATGTGATATTATGAGACTTGCTGTTTTCATTCAAGTGTTTATTACAAAAATGAATTGTAATTTATTCACGTTTCAGTGCTATATAATATTTCATTGTATGATATATACAGTGAAAGGCACTTTCTGGGTTACTTCATTTAATTTCCAAAACAACCCTGAAAATGGGTGTTTAATATTCATTCATCCTCACTTTTAAAGTGGATGGGTTAATACCAGGTGATCAAGATTGAGGTCTGAGTCAGCTCTAACAGTTTCCAGGCAAGTTACTTAACCTCTTAATTTTGAGGCTTAACCTATGAACCTTAGTTTCTTTTTCAGTAAAATGTGGATTTTTTTTTTTTAAAGTACCCAGGCTCAGCATGGTACCTCATGTCTATGATCCCAGGACTTTGGGAGGCTGAGGCAGAAGGACTGCTTGAGCCCAGAAATTCAAGATCAACCTGGGCAACATAGAAAGACCTTGTCTCTACAAAAAAAATTTTAAAAGTTAGCTGGGCGTGGTACCATGCACCTGTAGTTCTGGCTACTTGGAAGGCTGAGGCAGAAGGATTGCCAGAGCCCAGCAGGTTGAGGCTGTGGTGGCTGAGAGGCATGCCACTGCCCTCCAGCCTGGTGACAGAGTGAGACTCCAACTCAAAAAAAAAAAAAAAAAAAAAAGTTAGCTGGGCCTGGTGACACGTGCCTGCATTCCCAGTTACTTGGGAGGCTGAGATTGGAGGATCCCTTAAGCCTAGGAGTTTGAGGCTGTGGTGAGCCATGATCATGCCACCACACTCCAGTCCGGGTTGACAGAATGAGACCCTGAATTAAAAAAGGAAAAGTACCTGCTTCAGGGGATTGTGGGGATTACACACTGTGCAGCTCCTGACACATGGTAAACACTATGTAATAATATTTTGTTAAATTTTATTACAAAGCAAGCCAGCAGAAGTATGAGGATCACGCAGCTGACAATGGCAAAGCAGAACTTGAACCCATGTCTGCACAACTGCAAGGCCATTCTCTTTCCCCAAGACCAGGAGAGCTTTCCAGAAACAGAGTGGCATTGTGACAGATAGTGGGAAGCAGTTACTGGAGTTGTTGGTCATTTATTCTTCTAACATAAATATTACAGTAAAATCTGTGATTATTTATCGGGAATTGTAGAATTTTAAGTGTATTATTGTTTGCATTTTTTTTTTTAAAGTAAGAATGTTTGTTTAAAATGTAACTCACTAGTCTCTCCCCCACAAGAAAGAAGGAATGTTCTCTTGCTCACTGTCTTCAATATAGGCCGTAAGTACTAAGCATTTCTTTTGGAGCAGTTTATGAGAAAATGTTTCCAAATTTATGAGGCTCTCATGCATTTTGAGAAGAGATTTTCATATTTCACATATTTCCTTTTTTGGATCTTTCTATTTAGGGATCAGTTTAAAAATACTATTCCTCTTTCTGAAGCAGAAGGGTTGTGAACCATGAGTTCTACATCTCTTGAGACTTCCCGTCACACTAAAGGGAAATACAAAGAAAATGAAAGGAAATAAGAAAGAAAGACAACTTATTTTTGGCTTAGAACATGATTCCATGATAGTATATAATAAATTGGAGACACTGGAAGGAAATTTATCTTTTACCAAAACTTAGGCAGCACATTTCCCCTTAAGAAAAATAAATAGTTGCTTGCTGGAAGTGGAGCCTTAAAATAGTCACCCTGTATATAATTTGGCTTATTTTATTGCCTTTGACCAGATACCTCTCTCTTTTTAAAAAGTTTTCAAACAAAGTTTATTAGAGAAAGAAATGGAAAAGGAAGCTTCATGGCAGAAAGAATTGCCATGGGCAAGTTTTTCAAAGAAGAAAATCTGCCCAGATACCTTTCTTTAAAATATGATATTAGTGTGTGATTTTACCACATTTTCAGTAAAAATGTATGATAACTTTGGAAGTTAAAGATATACACATAGGACCCAGGAATAATTCCCTAAATCACTAAGAAACATGTTTCAGAGGATTGGTTTATGATTGAAGACTTTCAGAATTAGGTATAACTGAAGCTCAGTTTTCTTTAAGGTGTCTTCCCCTTCCTATTTAAAAAAGACGACGATTTCTTTCAGCAAACCTAAGGCAGTTCTCAGTATTGACAGTATTGTTGGCAAGAGAGATTATGTGACATCTGTATCTGTTTTTCATGTTGATTTCCTTACCTGCTCTGTCTTCAGGATACCTGGAAACTTGGGTATCTACTCAGCAAAACATGCACAGTCAAGGAGACCTGGCCTTTATGTGAACCTCATGTCAATCTTGAGGTTATTAGGTTATATTCAGATTAAGATGATTTATAGACAAGAAGCTAAGGCCTGTCAATCATCATCCTGTCAATAAGAAGAGAAAGAGGCTGTTCTCAAAAAATGGGGACTCAGCAGCTTAACTTCATGCTGGTAGGAATCTTGGCATCTTGGAGTCTTAAAGAAAGAACTTAGAGCCATGATTTTCAAACCATATTCCTTAGGGCCCCAGATTAAGGCAGTATCTCATGGGCCACATGGATGAGTGGAGGTACGCAGCAAGTGGAAGGAGGTTGGGAGGCTGAGCTCTCAGTCTCCAGCTAGCACACCTCTGCTTTCATCTGTTTTATGAATGGGTTCTACTGCAGATATTTGAAAAATAATCAGATGAAAAAGCTTAATGTACTAAAACTACTTTCAGGGAAAGTACGGTAAGTGGTTAGAAATGATACTTAGAAAAGTCATTCAAAAAGGATGGGAGTAGGAATAAGATCTTCAAGAGCAGAATGGAAATAAAAATATATGGCAAGCAGACTGTCACCTCAGGAAGTTAAGTCCTAGTAACTTCAAAACTTCTATTTTTCCTGAAAATAGGCAGATTTGAAGGCAGAGTTGAACTACTCATGAGAAGAGAGGATGGGCTGTGTATGGTGCAGAAGGAAGGGCAGACAGAGAGAAGCTCTAGTTCACAACACAGCCACAGGGACTAGGAAGAGAATACGTCCAATGGATGTGTTGCACGGTGTGTAATGTAAAACCCTCCTTTGCTGTCTAACCCTCCTGACCCCCAGCATTATTTAGTAAAAACTGCTCAATATTGTTTTAGGGCTTTCACTGAGAATCAATTCTTCCTGAGAAACAAACCAGAGACACTGAGGTTTATAAACTGATGGTGTAGGGAAAGAAAAAGAGACCACACACATTTCATTTGCTGATTCAGCAGAAGGACTCCCAAGACTCCACAGCAGGTAATACTCACTGCTAAGATTTATTTTAGGAAAGGATACAGAGCAAAAGCAACAGGAAAAAGATATGCAACAGTGGAGTCCAGAGTGGTCCAACACAGGTTTCCAAGACCTTCCACGTCCAAGGTCACACAGGAGTGCTCTTTTTCTAGTAGTGAACTATAAGGACATATGTGGAATGTATCTGCCCAGGGAAGACCAAATGAGTCACAGGGTCCAAAGCTTTTATGGGGGTTGGTTACAAAGGCATATCCTGCTGTGCAACCATCCTTGGTCACCAAAAATCAAGACCCCAACAATGAAACTTGGTGCACATCATTATCTTGGTGTTTGTGCAAAGCAACCTGACAGACCTGTGGCAGGGTTCATTGCTCCAGGTGAAGGTATCAAAACCATCAGTCACAATCATAAAGAACCTTCCAAAGGCCACATTCTAAGAGTTGCCCAAGGGTCACTCGTGAAGACAAGAGGAGGAAGCAACCAGACTTGCTGTGTTTACTCTTTCCTCACAATGTGTGAGGAACAACTAAGTCTGACTAGGATTTGTAAAGATTTAATCACCATAAGATCACTTATATCGCAGAAGTTAAAGATGGCTTCTGCCACCTGGAGGCAGATCACAGGCTAGCTAAGAAAGTTTTCCTGTTGTAGGACTTCTAGTTGAAGGCAAATGAACTATAACTTTTAAGTCAAAGTGTCTAATTTCATGGCACATGCTGTTATTTATCTTGCAAACATTTAGTAAATTCTTGCTTAAATGTGGGAGCTTCACTCCAACTATACTATACTATAAATGTTCATTTAACAATTAGATTGAGTATGAACCATTTGCTAAATACTGTTTTGAGTGTTGGAGGTAGATCAATGAAAAGACAGACAGATGTCTGCTCCTATGAATATTATAACTTTTGTGGGGACAAGGCAGAAAAAAATGTGACTTGAGTAAGCTATCCATTGAAGTTGGGGCAAAGTCATAAAAGAAGGTTGATGTCCTGCATGGAAGTCTAGACAAAAGAAATCTGAGAAAACGAGTCTATCGATATCTTTGGGCTGTTTCATTAGACACTTTGGGGGTGCCTCCCCAGCGAAGGTTACAACCATTCCAGTTTTCCTGGGACTAAGGAGTTTCCCAGGATGCAGGACTTTCAATATTAAAACTCCCAGTTTTCTAGCCTGTTTCTAGCTCATGACCATTGCACCCCTCCTTTGGAAACTATTCTCTCAACCATAGGGCAGGGTCCTGGCAGCTGGGCTTGTATGGTCACCTTGCCCACCTAACTACATTTGAGTAGATCAAGGTGGACACTTGAGAAATCAAACTGAAATAATTGGAAGCTCAGAACCTACTTGCACAGTTCTTCAGTGAAGTTTCACACATTTCTGTCATTGAGGTCTCTAGAACAAATCTAGTTTTTTACTTTTGGAAGCCTGTTATCTTTTGTTTGATTCTCAGAGGCATCCCGATCTCCTTTGGATAAGTTCTGCCCTTTTTGTTGACACTAATTTAAATGGATGTTCCTTTTTTGTTACCAGAAAATTAACTAAGTAATTTCCAAGTCAAGACAAACAGCTCTAGTTCTTTATTTAAAATTGTTCCTAGACTATTCCTCAGGACTAATGGAATCTTTGGGGACTAGCTGGTTTCCTGAATAAAGTATTATATTTTCATTTTGAGTGGACCTACCCACCAAAGGTTTCTAATTTTAGATTACAAAGTTGGCACTCTGGTTCATTTTGTTTTAAAATTATTTTGACATTGAGATCTTGCTATGTTGCCCAGGCTGATCCTCCCACCTTAGCCCCTGGAGTAGCTGGGACTACAGGTACATGCCACCACACCCAGCTGGCATTAAAAAAAAACAACAAAACAGCATAATTCAAAAGGCATATTAATTGTTAAACCCTTATGATGCATAACCCCACTCTCTTGGTAGTTGCACATGGTAAGTTCAATTAAAGCTTGCCAGTGAATACCTTAAAATTCCACCACTGACCTTTGTTCTACAACTAAGATTTGTTGCAACTTCTGCTGCACTTCCTAATCACAAATAATTCCTTCTCACGTGACCATCGTTTTTAACCGTATACCAGTTTTTTGGAGACAGTGCTGCTTTTTGGGGAGCACACTTCTATTCCAAGGTATCTTCCCTTTTGTTTTGTTGCAGTTTTGGTGATTTCGCTTCACAAGCCCCAACCTTCTCAGGTTACCGGTAGTCGACACCTGAACTATCCTGTGTATTTTAGCAACCCTCCTCACTTCCAGGGTCACTCAAATAAAAACATGCCATTACATGATCTCCGTGCACCAACATGTCCATTAACTCCTATTAACTTCTCTCCAGACAGCAGCTCCTCTCCCTTTGTGACTTGTTCACCAAAACTGAACCAATCCTGACCTCTTTCCAGGCCTGTTGCATCGTTTCTTAATTGTAACTGTGCATCAAAATCACCTGGGTAGCATTCTGAAACAACCAACACAAAACAAAAACCAGATGCTGAGCTGTACTCCAGTCAAACCTACCCAAACTAGATATATGCTTCAGAAAGTTGCTTTTTAAAAAGCTCTCCAGTTGATTGCAATGCAGTATTGATCTATTTCCATCAGTAGGACCAAGTGGGTCCTTAAGATGCCTTTTAGCATCTCCTCCCAACTCTCCATTCCTTCTCACTTTGTAAACCTAGCAATCTTTACAAATGTAAGTAAAAAAAACTTGTTTTTCTGACCATTCTTTCTCTTCACTATCACTAACATACGGGACACACTAAGCACTAGGTACCGTGTTGACAGTACAAACCATATTTGACACAGCTTTACCTCATTACCACAAAGAAATCACTGCTACTCAGGATTAAACATGTATTTATTTTAGTTCAGTTCAAACAAACATACATTGTTTCATTGAAACGGTGTAGCACTCTTTGCCAACAAGCCATACTAGAATTGATGGCCTCTAACTGTACAGTGGAGATATTTACACTATATACACCAAATTAACACACCCAGGTTCTCAAAGGTCTTCCATTACACTAGATCACATTTATTTCATTATACTAGATCACATTTTGATAACGACTGCATTTTGAAAATTTAGACCTCATTTAAATTTTAGAGATCTGAACTTGCACCAAGTTTTCATGAAAAATTTGATGTCCAGTTTATTGCAAATACAATTTAAATAAATGATTTTAAATTTTTTAGTGTTTGTACACAATTTGTCAATTTTCAAATACTAAATTCTCTGTACAGGTATTTTTGGGACAATTCTTATAGATACATAATGTGAATTCATCAAAATGCAGTTAAGAAACTTATAAGAATATATACACTTGAACCCAAGACCCAAACCTGATGTTATATACAACCTATTTACAAATACATATGGACAGACAAATATATGTACATAGATTATCATAAATATTGAAAAATAGGTTAGCTTTAATGGATTAATGCTGTTCTATAAATAACATTACAGTTACAACTGAAACATCCACGGAAGACAGTAATGCAAAATGAGGTGACAAGACAGTGGTTTTAATACTGAAGACTGCTCATTAATGGGAATTCACTGTTTAGGAACCTCAAGGCAGACAAGATAGTTCCAAGAAAATCATGCATTGGAATTTGCCCTAGGCAGTTGATTTTGAACCTCCAACAGCCAAAGAGGATCGGAGAGCTTCCCCACAGTGACTTGCTGTGAGAAGAGGATTCTTTGTTTCCATTCCTTCCTGGTTGCCACAGTAACTTCTCTCCTAAAAAAAAAATGTCTGTAGAGACAACTCTTTACTTGGTGTTCCCGGGTATGTCTTAGACACAAAGCCATCAACTCTCTCCAGGAACTCAGGCAGGAGTGCAAATTCTTGGTCTGAACTAGAGGTGAGGTTCTGGATTTGAATGGAGTGCCCAAAGCCCAATTAAATGAAAGCAGTACTGTAGAATCTGTCTTCTCACTGCCTTTCTATTTCTAGATGGTCCCCGATTATTTTATCTTCATAGAAACAAAACAAAAACGAACCATTGGTTCCACCCAATGTAGCACTACAAGACGTCTTCCAGTTCCATATGGATCTTTACTTACACACATATCTTGTCTGTAAATTTAGTCACATATAATACACGAATGCGTAACAAAAACCATGTCTGCCACGTTTCTGGCCCTTGCCCCAAACTAAAAATTTTAGTTCAAGAGAAAACTTTAGAGCCAGATGACCAACTGATTATTCCATTATTTGCTTCCCTCAACCACTTAATGGAATTATGTATATTAGATTTTAGACATTATGCCTGATGAGCAAAGTACCACATTATTTAATAATATATTCACCATACACTGTAACGTACGATAAATGTGCTCTTAAAGCCAAGTTTCAAAGTAATGTTTTCACTTCTAAACTGGGATTGAAATGGAAGGGCTGACATGCAGTTGAACCAAAACAGCTACTTACACTCAGGTTGCACTGGTTTCCCTAGCTAACCATTTGTTGGATGTAAACAAATAAATCTATGTTGTAACGAATGAGATGACAATCCAGTGCAAATGAGTTTTTAAAAAGCTTACTGCATGAGAAACCCAGTGGCCTATACAAAGAGAACTTATACCAAACATAGGTGTAACCTGTAGATTAGACCTCTATTGTAGACAAAACATGAACACAACTAAGCCATACATTGTCAAGTAATTCACACCTCCAGTAGATGAGCATTTTGAAAAGTTGTACTCTCTGGGTAGAATAGTTTTGGCCTATTGCCATCAAATGCCCATTCTCCACTGCTGGAAGCAATGTCAAAAAAGGGCTGGCCCAAAAAAAGTCCCAGAGCTGTCAATACTACTCTGGAGACAGATGCAACTGAATAAACCCTGTTTTACCCAATTGCACTATTTGGTACCTCAAAATTAGTTATTTTATTTCCCATAGAAATATCTGCATTATCTTCCATTCTAATAAGTTGAAGACAAACATTTCCATCTGAATGAACCAAATTATTTGGGGACAGAGAAGTGATGAACAGAGTTCATCTGATTTGGTATAGCAATATTCAATCAATTACCCTTTAAATAATGGTGATGTTTAAATGAAAAAAACTATGCTCCTAAATTCATGGTACAATTTTTCATTACATCATTTTCTCTAAAAATTATTTTGGATAAAAAAGTATTTGGCTTATTATGCCTAAAAAAGGCAAATCATTTCATAATATCAATAGTCACGTTTAAATACCAATGAAATTACTTTACGGAATTTATTGATAACCATTTCTGAATAAAGCTCAAAAAAAGCCACTTCTTAAAAGTAAAATAGTGCTTCTGAGGTCTTTAAGTATTTTTGGTACAAAAAATAATAGTGTTTTTCTCAATGGTTATTTCAATACTTTGCTGTAAATTAAGAATTGTTTCTCACATCGAATGGTTCCATTAGGCACATTCAAGTAAAATCACAAAATATCCATGTTAAACAATGACACAGCCAAACATGTGGCTTGATAAAAGTTAAGAGTTTGTCCATTCTCTGGAATGGAATAAAATTGTCACTTCCCTTAACCCGAGACTCGTGGTTTTGTTGTTCATATCCATTTCTAACATACAGATAAGTTTCTTTAAAAAAAAAAAAAAGGAAAAAAAAAGTTCACTTATTCTGCACTCAGAAGAACCAGCGAGGAATCTGCACTTCAAAAGGAAGTGAAACTGAAAACATTAGGTGAAATTTCATAGTAGTTGAGTTGACTCAACACTGGCATCAGATGGACTGAGTTTGAGTGATGCCAGTAGTTAATGACCACCTCCAGAGGCATTGTGCACCCAATCCAAAACAATCAAGGTCATGCTTCCGGTCATCACCACTATGCCACTTAACAGGAAGAACAAAGCCTGCAATGAGCATACAGAGAAAAGTCATCAGCAAGCAACAAAGTACATCCGAAATATTCCTCTTTCAACTTTTTGAAATAAGCTTATCATTACTAAAGTTGCATATATAATGTTCTATAGAACTAACATTTTATCTGGCTAAATAAATATAAAACTCTTTTTGGCCAATAAGTTATCTATTGTACAAAATAACTACCTTTGAAACTTCTCCTTCCATTTTACTTGTCTCAAATGAAAAGGGAATTTTCTTGCTGAATAAACTACTTCACATAGAGCTGGACTGGGTTTTTTGCAATTTTTTAGAGAAAATGTTAAGCCTCAAAATCAAACCCACATGAACCTAAAATGCAGCCTGAGTCAAAACCAGAGGTCTTTTCTCAGAGATACTGAATAAGTTTATTCCTATTCCTACCCTTCAATTACTGCCACTATGTAATTTTGAGTAGAACAAGATGACAGTTGTTGGTTTAAACAATTCTAGTACTTTAATCAGACTAGAACGGAGGTGGAAAATAACGACTAAAGGTGGTCTTTTTCCTAAATATCACCACCAGGATTCTGGTACTAGAATCACATCCTTTGTGGTTAGCACATCATGCTCTTTGCAATCAATTGTCACCACGCTTTAAAGTACATAACAGTGAATGCTACAGAAAAGATGGTCCTGCAGAGCTTTGCTTTGAAGATGGTTTGTCTTATTCAACCAAACAGTCCATTTTTTTCTCTTTTATATACTCAGTGCTCATTTAAGTGCCTGTCACACAGTGAGCAGTCTAGAGAACACTGGTTGAACCAATGTCGAAAACTGGGTATCTTACACTGCTCTTCATCCCTATTGCTATCTCTAAATCATCTGTAAACTTCTCTGCAATTACCGTAAGTATTTATTAGATGGCAAACTATCTTACTTTCCTTCCCCAATCTTCCATCTGTGAAGTATATCATCATAGAAATGTTTACTAGAAACTTAAAAGTGCAACTACAAGAAATGATGGCTAAGGGACTAAAATTAAAATCAGTTGGAGGAATTTCTGATATTGACGTTATTACTGTTTCTATAATATTTCACTCACCCCAATCTTTTGTACAGATTTCATAGGCTCTTTCTTCACTAACTTGATATAGAAGGCAGAAGGAAGAATGAAAATCAACATAGCAGCTGCAGATGCACCTGTAAAATAATATTTGCACAATTCAATGATCACTTGTCATTTATTTTAAACCCTAAAATCCAATGGTTGGAACAACTTTAAAACCTTCTAAAACTTACCAATGAAGCCAAAAATATCCCTAATAGTTGGGACAAAGATGACAAGCAAATTGGTAAATGCCAAGATAGATACTGTAATGAGACTATGACGCCACCAACTGAAATCTTTTGCTGCACACAGCAAGTGAGTTATGGAACTCCGGATCTGCAAAAAAAATAAGTAAATAAGATAAAATTTATATATATATAATACACACACAAAAAAATTAACAATAAAATTTTTAAAACCAGTGTTTTTTTTTGTTTTTTTTTTTTGAGTTGGAGTCTCCCTCTGTCGCCCAGACTGGAGTGCAGTGGCCGCTCCCGGCCCCCGCAGCCTTGCCTGCTGGGCTCTGGCGATCATACCGCCTCAGCCTTCCGAGTAGCTAGAACTACAGGCGCGCGCTACCACGCCTGGCTAATTTTTTGGTTTATTGTAGAGATGAGGTCTCGCCAAGTTGCCCAGGCGGGTCTCAAACTCGCGGGCTCAGGCAATCCACTCACCTCAGCCTCCCAAAGGCGCGGGTTTACAGGCTGAGCCACCGAGCTCGGCTTAAAACCAGTTTTAATTACTGAAAAGATGCCCAGATAATAGGAAACATATATAAAGCAGTAACTGTTTCTAAAGTAAAATTGTGCCTTCTCCTTTGCTGTTGTTTTCTGAACACCTGGACACTTAAAAGATCATTCTATATCTTCAATTACAAGGAAAAAAAAAGTCGCAAGGATGTTTTGAAAAATCTACAAATGTATTTTTAAAAAGCCTCTGCAAAACCACCACCAGCTTGGTTCTGTTTTACTGGTAGGTTCCTTTCTCCCAGAAGATGAAATTCTCACAAATATTCACATTTAAAAATTCATTTCTACTAAAAGCAGAGCAGATGATTACTTACCGGGAAAATAACCACTGGCACTGTCAGGGTGACAGCCATTAACACAGCCAAACGGACAATGAGCAGAAGAACATCAGTTCCCATGACAGTAGAGTAGGTATGAAGCAATTCTGACTCAACATGTTCTGCAGGGAAAGACCACAAAAGATTTGAGTGTGTTGCTTTCTCTGGAGATCAAGAAGAACATTTTACAGCAAAATTTGCACCCAAGTTATTAGCTACTCACAAAATGACTATAAACTAAGAGGCTAATGAGATTAGTTTGGAATTATGGTTAATGCAATTAAAATAACATTGAAGGAAAATTTTTCTAAATACCACATAGAGATTTAGCCACATGACACCCATTAAAAACAACAGGAGCTAAACAGCTAAATCCCACGGCTTGGCTTAGAGTTTGTGTGGGTGTTACATAGTTTGAAGGTGATGGGAGATGAGATGGGCAAGATGAATTTAGAGGGAAGCATAGCATACAAATTTGCCATCAAATAATGACTGTTTTCAAACCTGGATTCCAGAAATTACGGATTAAATATACTGCAGGAAACTCTACGCTCTAAATTTAATTCCTCATCATGAATATAAAATATATCAGAACAGACTAAACTTTTAAAGAGATGGAAATATGAGAGGGGCCTTAAAAAGCCTGGATTTTTGGGAGGGCAGGTCCTTGTCCCTAACATGCTTTTACTAACAATACAATGGGAATAAACATCATGAATGATGAAGTACAAGGGGGACCCTTCCCACCAAAAAACCGGATTTTTGGGGAGGCCCTTTTAGTACAGGTTTTCCCCTGCTAGGTAAGTATTCTAGGAGCCCATAACCATCAGTGTGCCACTAACATCATTGTAAGAGGATGTGTTCGGCTTCAGTTTTTTTTTTTTTGAGATTCTTTCAACATGCTTGGCCCATTTCATGACTGGTGATTTTGCCCACACAACATTAAGTGTTCAGAAGTTTTTGACCAAAACTGTATGACCCCCGTGTCCTACCCTCCCTATTCACTTCATCTTACCCTGAGCAACTTCTTTGGTTTCCCTGGATGAAAGAAATCCTCAAAGGGAAATGTTTTGCCCACGTGGAAGAGGTAAAACAAAACATGGCAGAAGCACAAAAAGCATCAGAACTGAAGAGTTCAAAAACTGTTTCAAGCAGTGGAAAAGGTGTCTTGATAGGTATATTGCATCAAACGGAAAGTACTTTGAAGGTGACTAAAGTTTAAACATGTAATACACAATTTTTTATAAATAAATTGTGGGCTTTTTGGGTTCCCCCCGTACACACAAAGTATCAGTGTCATTTCAATAATTATGCTATCTCTTTAAAAATGTAATAAGCCAGGCACTATTTACCATAAAATGTCAGGTATCCAAAGAGGGCAGCCAGCAGATACATGAGAAACATAGCAAAAAACGAAATCTTGGACACATTCATCATTCTTCTACGGCTGCGGCTATGTAAAATTAAAAGAGAATTCAAATACATATTTTAGCAGTGGCTATAGCAGTATATTTTCCCAACAAATTTATATAAAAACAAAGTCCTTACCCTTTCAGCTCTTCGTAGATGGGAAGAATAGCAGGATGACAGACAAATGAAAAGGTCAAAATGGGCACAGCATAGACAGTCTGGAAAAAAATATAAAACTCCACTTAAAATCCTGATGGAACAAATTTGTGCTGTCATAGTTTTGCAGCTTAGGTTTTATGTAAATAATCTTCGAACCAAAGTTTCAAACAGTTTCCTTGGCATACTTAGTGTCCCTTCTTCTAATCTGCGCATCAAGTAGGATTATGATCAATATTCTAATTTCTGAATTTATCAATTATTAATATCATACGATTGATTACTTCATTTCCCAATGTATTTTAAGATACCAAAATTTTCTTCATAAGTTCCAATAATTAGCTAATCACGTTTTCTAGAAAACCATCTATTACCTCTCTCCCCTTTAACTTGGGAGTTATTTTAAAATTTCTATCAAATAGTTTCCCTCTTTTCTTCCCTAAAATCTTCCTTTGAGAAAATAAACATTATATTCAGTTACCTGTGAGTTGAAAATAAAATAGTGTGGTCTGCAAGATTCATCAGTCCCATTAAATGCCGAATGAGGTGCAAAAGTTGTTGTCTGTGTTAAGGTGTTGTTTATTGTTTCATTAATTATCACAGCAGCTTCCACAGGACAAGGAATCTGAAATTTCTTGCAGATCACCTGAAAATATATTATTTTGCATTTGTTAAACTAAGTAACATGGCAGGAGTTATAAAAAAAAATTTCTAAAGAAAAACTATACTTACCACAATCAAAAAGAACATCATACACAACAAGGAAAGGCCACTGGTATATCCCAAATATCCTATATAAGGGGGAGAGGGAAAGAAAATTGTTATTAGTTTAAGGAAATGGGTTTAAGGGAAGAAATTTCTCCACTGAATAAATTCTGCTGGGAAGACATTGGGCATTCATTTAGGTATAGTACTGAATTTCTAATTCTTAAGTACTAAAACGTAGAATTATTTAAATATACTTGCTATAACCAAACCATTAAAAGCTACCATTCACATTATTATTTACAAAATACAAGACATCATGTCAATGAAATATTTTTGCTTCTTGGGAGCCATCCCACTAAGATTTTGAAAGAGTGGTTGCAACTCCCAAAGGCATGTTTTAAGAAATTTTTAGCGCTTATCAATTTCTATTAAGAGGAAACTCAACTAAACTGATGAGAGGTTCCTTTCAATTCTCGAGAGATAGGTTTACTCACCTAAATTTCTCAGCAGCGACAACGGAAGAATGAGCACCAATGACACCAACAGAACCAAATAGTCACCATTCAGATACCACAATCTGAATTAAAGAAAAGAGAGACAGGATCAAAACCAGTTACAGATATTCTTAGAATAATAGGCATGTCGTCTAACAGGATTTATTTTATAGAAATACTGTAACAACAAACACAAAAAAGACATGACTGGGAAAAGTATCCCTTGTACAAGACAGAAATCATTTTTTCAACTTTGTGTGCTAGATGCATATTCACTCAGGTTAGAAATAGGGTATGAAACACTATAACTTTTGTCCCACTGTTTGCCCTGGGAAGGCTGCCAACTGATTCATAACACAAAATGCTTCTTAAATGCTTGATACTAACGAGGGAACAAAGCTGCTTTGTTAAACCAGTAATCTTATCTTTAAGCACTTTTGGAAAAATTGTACTCCAACTCTGTTATAGCTTTAGCATGCAATTTCTAATGCTAGAAACAAGTACATTTTAAAATAAGGGTTTTTTTTTTTTCCCCCAGACATGTTAGGAAAAGTATTAAACATTTCAATAAGGATAGTTTTTCATACTTTAGATAAAATACACAGCAAAAACCAAAATAATTCAAAACTCAACCCCCAAACCAGGACTCATTCCAGGTTGTCAGAGTATGTTGTGATACCTTGACCCACCTTGACTCCAAAAATAGTCAAAAAAATCCCTTCTGAACTTATAGAAAATATTACATATGTCCCATAGGCATTTTAGCCTTTTCCTTCTTAGATAATCATGAATTATACTCTTTTAAAATCAATATTCAAATTCTAACTGCCCCATTTCATTCACTTCAGCAACAAGTGCTCCAGAGAAAACTAATACTTAAAGATCAGCTTATCAAATTAAATTTCTAAAGTCACACTAGAGATAAGCACTTTTCAATTTTGAGGTAATGAGCTGCATGTAAGCTGGGAAGTAAATTATCCCTCTCCATGTTGACTTTAGATAAAAGCCTGTTAGAGTTCACTAGGATGAGTAACTCTGGTAGAAAATAAGGTTTCTACAGCATGGTCATCCATTTCCTGGCAGAGGTTGAGCATTCCTTACCCAAAATGCTTTCAACTAGAAGGTTTTTGAATTTTGGAAATTTGCATATAACAAAAGGAGACATGAAATTCATTTAAGTTTCCTATATACCTTAAATGGCCTAAATGTAATTTTATTCAAATTATTTTAATAATTTTCAGAATGTGGAGCATTTCATTTTCAAATTACGGATGCTCAACTTACATTTCATATTAAACAGAATATTTTTAAACTTACAAAAGATAGGAATTAATGTTTACTGTAATTCACAGCTTCTGTCCTAACTTAGGTTGGAATATATATTTATTTACCTATTTTTTATTTTTATTTTTTTTGAGTTGGAGTCTCACTCTGTTGCCTAGACTGGAGTGCAGTGGTCGCTCCAGGCGACCGCAGCCTCGACCTGCTGAGCTCTGGCGATTCTTCCTGCTTAGCCTTCCCAGTAGTTGGAACTACAGGTGCGTGCTACCTCGCTCAGCTAATTTTTGATTTATTGTAGAGATGAGGTCTCGCCAAGTTGCCCAGGCGGGTCTCGAACCCACGGGTTCAGGCAATTCACTCACCTCAGCCTCCCAAAGCATGGGATTACAGGCTGAGCCACCGAGCCCGGCTGGGGTATATATTTAAATGACTGTAATTTCTTAAGTGTGAATATAAAGTGAAAAAGTAAGTTTTAGAATACCTGTTTTCTCACACAGGTTAGAAATAAGACATTCACTGGGTGTGGTGGCTCAAGCCTGTAATCCCAGCATTTTAGGAGGTCGAAGAGAAAGGACTGCCTGAGCACAGCGGTTAGAGACCAGCCTGGATAACTTGGCGAGACTTCATCTCTATAATAAATCAAAAAATTAGCTAGGCATTGTGGCGCATGCCTATAGTTCCAGCTACTCGGAATGCTGAGGCGGAAGGATCGTCTGAGCCCAGCAGGTCGAGGATGCAGTTGCTGTGAGTGTACTGCTACCCTCCAGCCTGGGTGACAGAGTGAGACTCCAACTCAAAATATAAAAAAAGAAATAAGACATTCAGAATTATAAGGCTAGCTACCATCTTTTGGCTTTTCATTCTCAAAAGTTCAAATCGATTTAGGGGGGACTTCTTGGTTAATTTTAACAGGAATATTTATGGAAAATTTACTGATAATCATTTTGTATCCAACTTTGATAAAATGTATCTAACCATTTTAGACTGTAATTGTTTCTTATGAGTAACCTTACTTAGCACCTACCCAGTTGTATCTTCAATGTTCATTAATGCCTTGATCACCAAAGGTAACTCATATTTCACTATGAAGAGGTAGCTTGACATAGCTGGAGGAAAACAAAATTATACCATTACAAGTGCAAAATGTGATATGTGACACTAAAACTCAGGTGTCACCACTCTGTGCTACCCGATGAGTAAAAAGTTTACCCGAGTGGTCTTTTAAAAAATTCTTACCTCCAATGTTCTGCATTGTAATTGATCCAGAGGCTGCAAGCTTTCCAAGCAATCCAAATGCCTTATGTCCCAATTGTTCATATAATAAAGACCCTGCAATTTGAAGAACACAGAAGCGTGAAGCAAGTATTTCATAAGAGGAAGAAGATCATAAATTGTTTTAGGAAAATCGAGAATACCTCCTTCGTTGGCCGTCTTCAAAAGGAGATGGACAGAATACAGGGAAAGCATCGACACACATGTCAAGAGAAGTCTGATAAGAGAAGGCAAGGCAGAGTTTATAAACAGTCTCAACATATCTAAAAACAACTCTTTTTGGTTGTTTAAGTAACATTATATATGGAACTTGTCCTATTTGTGCCAAAATGCCCCTGAGAACTGGCATTTCTTCTCCTGCTCGCTGGAGTTAAGAGTTAACATGATCTCTTTGCCTGGCACTAAAAACTCGCTGTCTCAGGTGAGACAGTATTGGTTAAGAGACCAAGGTTGTAATCACTGAACCAGTGTGAGACTCTGGAAAGCCCAACCTCCCAATGGTGGAGGTATGAGACTCGTATTTTGATTCTGGCACCATAATAACTAGCTATATGTTTGCCACTTTGTGTTGTAGTAGTTCCCTTTATCTGCAAAATGTCAGTAATACCCACCACTAAACCCAGCCCACAAGGTTCTTGTGAAATTCCAGAGATTGGTTCAGGAAAGGTCACGAGACCACATGGACTGTACAGATAAGGAGAGGAAGGGGAAGTGATACTAACATTTTAAGTGTCAGACACTATAGCTTTACTAATAATAACTGGGCACAAATCAGAGAACTAACCACTGTGATGAAATACTACATTGCACCCCATGGTGAGGAATACAGGCCTAGCATTGTCAAAGTTAAACAATGCTAGTGCTAGAACAAGTAGGCCATAGCCCAACTGTCTGAACCATCTCCTCCCTTGACCCTTTCACTTGAATAGGAAGGAAAAAGAAAGGATAACAGAGAGGGACTAAAGGGATCCTAATGTCACCACCTAGTTTTTAGAGTATGGGTTCTCTCATTCCAGCTTCATGTTCCTTCCACCCAAAAGAACTAAGACATGGGGAATTTTTTTGGAAGAAATTAAAAAAACCAGGGAATCTTACAGAAAACGCTGCAAACAAAAAGACAGTCACATGTGGTTTTGAGTACACCGTGCATGGCACAGAAACTGATGCCTATGAGCTAAACAGATGAGCTAAACAGAAGTGACATGAAGTTATTATTCTAATGCCAGAAGTTTTATTGGGTCTACTTAGTCTGAGGTGACACTATCAGCCTCACCTCTAACTGGAAAAAAGATGTAAGTTTAATTAAAAACAATTAAGCCAAATTATGTCCTTCCATGTCTCACACTGTAATGACGAGGGATAAACGGCCTTTACAACCTTCGAAGTCACTTTCAACTTCAAGAATGATTCTACTTACGAACATTAGCTACAGAAGTTAAAAGTGGACCATGGCAGCCAAGTGGCCTTTGGCCCATTTACTGCTATACCTCTGAAAAGAATGTAAACACTGATGAATAAAATTATCTTCTAGCTATTTAGTAAAACAGTTCACCAAACACAAAAGTACCTATTCAAAATTCAAGTATAAATAATTGCAAAGGTAACATCAGAATTTTGCTTTCACTTATGAAACAGAAGTATCATTTTATCTATTTAAATTCTTCACTATAACCACACTGGCTGCATTTAAAAACTGCCTCCAGTTTTTAAACCAAGAGCTAGGAAGCATTTCAAACATTCAACAGTGATGCCATTCAAAAGTTCCCCACTAAAAACCTTGAAATTCTAGGATTCTATCTATGTAAATCCCTGGTCCTTCACCTTAGTAAGAGGTCTCAAAAAGACTCACTCTAATGAAGCAAGCCAGGCTGTATCCTAGTTTCTAGTACTCAAAGCCAGGCTTAACCTCAATGTGAAATTTCACAAAGCAGAGCTTTACAAAGGTCTGCTTTTCTTTTCATGAACATTCTATCATGCTGGAGAAAATATTTGAGTAGAAGGCACCAGTCAGCAACACATCTGTCACAAAAGGACAATTCCATGCTACATATGTATGGTTTCCTCATCTGTACAATGAAGGTATTAAGTCACATAATCCTCCACAGAAATTGCTTTAGCCAGGAGTCCAGACTTGCATGTATTTCTGTCTTTGCGCTGTTTTCCTGGAAATATGGTTCATATTTTTCTATCATATTCTCCAAGGGTCAGTGATGCCAAAATGCTTAAGAACCACTGTTCTAAATTCTTCTTCACTCTTAAAATTCTATTCAGGTATTTATGCAGGAAAGCACAGGAGTAACTAATTCTAACTGACTAGGAGGAACGACACATTTAAAAGCAGATACTTATTTAAAAATTCATTGTTTTTTGCCACAATATGTGGCAATCACACATCTGGAAAAAACAAACATTAAAAAAAAAAAAGTATGGATTGCTTTTCAGTGTACAGAAAATTATGACTCACTTGTCTTAAACATGTTCCAGGCTAGGCAAATACCACCACACCTTAGATACTTAGAAAATTTTTTTCTTCATGTACAAGAGGCCATAGGTCCATCAGGAGACTTTGTTAATTTACCAACTGATTTGGAGCTTATTAATATTTTGACTTCTGATTTTGCCAGAACACATAGCTACCCTGGATTTATCAATAGTTCTTTTTTAAATATATACCATCTGTGACAGCTGTAACTATTCTCATTGATTTATAAGACTTCTGGCTTAATTTCTCAAAGTGTTCCCCTATTTTTTTTCCATCTAACTGGCATTCTCGGTATTGTGCTCTATGTAATAAAGAGATTTTGGGGTTTCTCAAACTTTTAATTTGAATCAAATAATTTTTGAGTCAACTATTGCAATTGCAAATTCAGTTTCTGGAGCCAAAATACGTATTATATCATGTTAACTGCCCTGCATGGCAGACTCACTACTTACACATACTTACATAAAAAGAGCAATTCCAGTATTAGCCATGGCATAAGAAAGCCCAAGGATTCCACTGCCCACAATCGCATTGCTCAGATTAAATACTGACATTCCAAAGGAAGTAGTACCTGGATGCTACATAGAGGGAAAACGATAACCAAACATATAACAACAATTAAATGGAGAAAACCAGCTTTGGGCAAGTTAGACTTGAAATCTAAAAGTCAAACTATTCTTTTACTCCATAATGCCACAGACAGACAAATTATTGTTTTTAACTTACAAAATCTGTTTCGTACTTCTTCTTCCCCAAATTCGATTCAAGTAAAAAGTTCTGGTTTTCCGGATCTACATCTGCATAATGGCTGCAAAAATACATATAACTGTAAATTGGATTGAAACATACAATTACAGATTGCTTCAGGATAAAACGGCCCCTGCCCCCACTGTTGTTCTGTTACAGCACCTTTATTTAAACGTATAAGTGTTAACTAGGAGTTGACTTTCACACGAGCTATTGTCACTGCAGTAAGCCACCCGGATAGTCTTTCAGGGCTTACACACTCTTCAAATGCCACAGTAAATGAAAGCAACAGAAGCAGAGTCCTAGGTAATCCCCCCCCGCCCCGTACAGAACGTTCTTAAAAAACTGCACAACTTCTCCCACCTTTTCAGAGCAGCTTGCTTGGTGGGATAGGAGTAGTTGAAATCGCTGTTGGAACTGTAGCTGCTGCTGTCCTCATCGGGGGAAATATTGAACCTTCCCATTTCGGCTTTCTTCATGCTGGGCACTGGGAGGAAAGCGGGTGCAGCCAGCTCCGGCGCTAAGCTCCTTTTGTCCTTGGCGGCGCACCGGCCCGCGCGGCTGCCTGCGAAGGTAGAGGCGGCGTCAGGACCGCAGCGCCCGCCCGCCGCGGTCACGTGACGCCGCCGGGCGGCGCAGCGCGGCTGATTCATGCCGGGCCAGGCGAGTGGAAAAGTACCAGCCGAGCGCGAGGGGCGGGGGCGCGCCGAGGGGCGGAAAAGTACAGACGGAGGAGCCGCGGAGAACAAAGATGATCCCGCCGCGGCGCTGCGCCCGCCGAGGCCCCGACTCCGGCGGATTGTAGCATTTCACCCTCTCCATTGGGCCGAGTCGGAGCGGAGGGGGCGAGGGGGCTCTGTTTTGCTTCCCCCCAGCCGCTCCGACCGCGCACAGGCACGCAGGGCGCACGCCCGCCCGGGCACTGGCTCGTGTGCATGCAACCAAGGCGCACGGTCCCCGTTTAAAGCAGCGGGAGCAGCCGTGCTGTGCAATCTGTCCTTTACTGCCCGGAGCCCCCAGGTGGGGAAACACCTCTCTGCGGCAGATCGCCTTCCCCCGAAGGAGGCGGAGAGGGCTGACCCGACCCCTCCCAACTAGAGAGGGACGAACTCGGGGCCCCGAGTGCCGAGGGTTTGTTTACACACGCAGCCAGTGCCCTCGAGCACACCCGTCCACAGGCATTCAGCCCGCGAGTGCGTCGCCCGGCTGGCCCCTCCTATGCCCGGAAAGGAAACTGATGCAATATCGATCGCCGATTGTCAAATGTTCCCGACCCCTCTTCCCTAATCTTGGCCTCTGCTACAGTACAAGCCCGCATCCACCTCCACCGCCCCCAAATTCCTGGTCCCCTGGACTTCATTATTTTTATTAATGCAAACCAGTCACAAGACTTGCCGCAGGAGAGCCGCGGGCCGGGCTGGCTCCCCTCCCCCTAACGGGAAGATGCGGCTCCGCAACCGGCAGGCACGCAGCCCCCATCCCGCGCCCCCTCCCCCGCCCACTCGGCGGGCGGCGACCCCCTCGCGGCGGGCCGGGATCGAAAGCTGGCCCCGCCAACCAAAAACACCCGCCTCGAGAGGAAATGGCCCCCGCGGCTGCCTTCCCGCCGCGGCCCCTCCCGGGCGCCCCTCCCCCACTCCCGCCCGGGCCCCGCGCCCTTTGCACGGACGTCCCCCCCCGCACTCGTTACCTCGGTGGTCTCCGCTCCTGTGTCCCGGAACCCTCAGGCAAACGCCTTCGGTGAGTTTCTCTCCGTCAAGTAAAAATCGTAGAAGAAAAAAAAAACCACGAAAATTTCCGCAAATCCAACAAGAGGCAGGAAAAATAAATTTAGTATAAAAAACGAAGTGGCAAATCGCCGCCCCAAACCTCCGGCGTCCGCCGTGTCAAGGGAAAGGCGACTGTGCGAGAACGCGTGGTCAGGTGGAAGCTGGCAGAGCGGGAAGGGCACGCTGGGGCAGCGGTGTAGCGCGACTCTGGAGCAGCCCTGCGAGCGGCGGGTTATATAGGATCCCCGGAGGCGCGTCAGTGGGAGGGGCCGGAGCCCGGGCCGCGGCCGCCGCGGTGCGGGATGCCTTCCCTTTGTGTATCAACACTACCTGGGCCCCGCCCCCGGC
>NW_007251400.1:192978-201769 GCF_000164805.1 Carlito syrichta | reverse complement strand
CCCCCTTCCCTGCACCCCGCGCCCCTCCCCCTGCGGCCGACTCCGGCGGCCCAGCCCCGCCCGCAGGCGCCGGGACCCTCCGGCCAAGCCAAACCCCACGGTCTCCAGCTTCTTGGACAGTCTTGCGAGACCCTCAGAGGCTTCCCTGTGCCTGTTCATTTCAGCCCCGATACGGTTGTCTTTGAAGAGCCGTCTCTTCGAAATTTTCTTCCGTCGGAATCGCCAGCAGTCCCAGCTGTTTGTGGACACATCAAGGCTTTGGGGGGACACATCAAGGCTTGGGGGGACACATTCCACCGCCAAGCCCTTCCCTGGTTGTTATTTTCGTGATTTACTTTGGGGTTTTCTCTCGTACACTTGGGCCAAGGCGGCAACGTTGTCCTGATGGTCTGTTTCTGTTCTCGTTCTTTCTTCTCCACCTAGACCTGCTTTGGCTCTCCAAAACTAGTCTGTTAGGTCTGTTGGCTGCTTCATTCTAGGATATCCTTTTTGTATGGACATGGAAAGCTCTGCTGAGGGAAAGGCTACATTTTGGCCAGCAAGCCAGATCCCTTCAAAAGAGGCCCCTGTTAGGGGTGGGGGGGTGGCACTTCCAAGGCCGTTAGGAGTCCCCAGGTTTCCCTTCACTGACACATTATTTCACTTATTCCACCACTCCTCCCCCTTCTTTGCAATGCTGGTCTGAGATGCAATCTGCCCAGCCCGTCCTGTCTTTCATGGTGATATGGTCTTGCTGATCCAGGCAACTAGGGGGCCCCTTCGCTGTGGAATACTTGGTGCTGCGGCAAAGGCAAGATTCATTCCCTTGCTGGAAACAAAGACCTCTTAGGAGAGAGAAATGTTAGTGGAATCAGTGAATAAACAAACAAGTTTGACCTGCTGCTCTCTTCCTTTTGGGGACGTGGGAGAGATTGGGCAGGGCATAGAGGAAAGGGTTGGGTGTGATCACAATTTTTGCTTTCAATGTTTTCCTGAGGAAATCTGTACAACTGCCTACTTCCCTGGCACGTGAAGCTTGGGGTGCCCCTGCCTGCACCAGTGTTCCTGATTGACAGGGGAGGACCAGATTTCCCCTTGACACCACTGTGTTCCCCACCCTAAACCCTCTCCTCTGGTCGGACCAGCCTTACTTAAACAATAGTTTTTCTTGCTCTAGTGCCCGACCTCCCTCGCCCCCCTCAAATTCCACTATCACTCAAAGCTTAGTCATCGAGCTGCAGGAAAGCACTCATCATCCCTCCCGTCTCAGACTTCTTTTTTGCAGGTATTTATTTTCTAAAACAATACAGTGCAGAACTTTTTGTACTCAAAATTCCTCAAGTTCATTTGTAGTATTGTCTGCCCAAGGAGACTGTGAACTTCCCGAGGGCAGGTTTGGAATTTGACACACGATTAGAGCTGAAAAAAAACTTGGTTATCTTCCTTCCACATGCATTCCCACATCTATCAACTCTTCCTGTCAGGACAACCTTAGTAATGGGGGGTTACAGAGGAGTCCCAGGAAGTTTCTTTATATTGGTTTCAACTGATAAAAATCAGAAGGTCCGAAACTTCTTTTTCATTTCAGGGGTTACAGAGGAGTCCCAGGAAGTTTCTTTATATTGGTTTCAACTGATAAAAATCAGAAGGTCCGAAACTTCTTTTTCATTTCAGGTGAATCTTTGGTCATTCCTCAGCCCATTTAGAGGTGCAAAGGAAACCCTTGGGGCTGGTAGTTGTGACTGGCAGGTCATACTCACAACTAGATCTTTTGTCCTTTGGGGTATTCGGTGCTTTCATATTTAGAAGAAACATAATACCTGTATAAATGAAAGTGTGGTGTGTGTGTGAGTGTGTGTGTGTGTGTGTGTGTGTGTGTGTATGTGTGTGTGTGTAGGCTGTCATCTTGATCTGATCTCTGTATGATCAGAACTTGAACAGTATATGACAAAAAAAGAAGGGGAGAGATTGAAACTTCCATTTTTCTTTCCTTTTCTTTTTTTTTAGCGACAGGGTCTTGCTGTGTTTCCCAGGCTAGAGTGCAGTGGCACAATCATGGTTCCGAACAGCCTCGACCTCCTGGGCTCAAGTGATCCTCCTGCCTCAGCTTAAGTAGCTGGGATTTACAGGCATGCACCACCACACCTGGCTAATTTTTAACATTTTTTTGTAGGTCTTGCTAGGTTGTCAAGGCTGGTCTTAAGCTCACGGACTCAAGTGATCCTTGTGTTGGCCTTCCAAAGTGCTGGGATTACAGGCATGAGCCACTGCATCTGGCCCAAACTTGCATTTTTCTACTGCCCATTTGATTCTTTACTTTTCTTTTCTTTTTTTTTTTTGAGTTGAAGTCTCACCCTGTTGCCCAGACTGGAGTGCAGTGACACACTCCCGGCCACCGCAGCCTGGACCTGCTGGGTTCCGGCGATGCTTCCACTCAAGCTTCCAAGTAGCTGGAACTACAGGTGCGCGCTTTCATGCCCGGCTAATTTTTTGATTTATTGTAGAGGTCTCGCCAAGTTGCCCAGTTGGGTCTTGAACCCGCGGGCTGAGGCAATCCACTCATCTCGGCCTCCCAAAGCGCAGGATTATAGGCTGAGCCACCTAGCCGGCTGATTCATCTTTTCAAGGGCTAATCTGGGTCACATCTGCTAATTTAAGTGGCTTCCAACTGAGACCTGTGCTCTGGGCTATTGCTGTTATGCTTTGGGCTACAATGCATGGGGCACAGTGCCCTCACACAATTTCTGGGAAACTGTATCACCAAATACCTGTTGGGCAACGTGATATAATTTTGCTTGTTTTCTAAGAGAATGTTCTAAAAGAACAGCATTTTTCAAACTGTAGAATGGGACCAAGTAGTGAATAGTGATGAATTCAGTGGATTACTACCAGTTTTTTATTTTCTTCAATGCAGTAGAGCAGAATAGAAGTTTTAAAAGAAATATGTAATATATAGTAATGCTGAGCATTATTCTGTAAATCTATTATTTTATGTATAAATATGTGTGTATTCTAAGTTGTGATGTAAAATGTATTTCTTGCTGTGAGAAGGGCGGGGGTCAAAAATTTTGAAAGCAAACCTTATCCTAGACAGAAAAATCGTCACAAATATCAATTGTTAATTCTGGATTTTCAGGAATGCATTATCAGGTTAGGTTGTTAGAAATTTTCAGTGTGTGTAGATAGCAATCTTCTGTACAATTATTTGACCGTTATTTCCTGATAAAACAGAGTGGTTCTGTTTCCTGGAGACTAGCTAATTAACCTTCTCAACTTGTTAAATAGCTGGCCTTTAGGGTGACCTTCAAAATTCTATTTATCCAGTACTTCAATTTGCCAAAAGTGGGCTTAGATGTTAAATTTGCTTCTCTCCAACCTCTATGTCAATAGATCCATTAGAATAGTTTTATTCTCAGATTGGCTTCTATGGTTTTCTTTGATCTGGCCCAGCCTATATTTCCACACTTCTCTCTTTTATTCCTTGTGGTAGGGAGCTTCTAGGCTAGCCCCAATAAATCCCACCTCCTGGTATTCATACCTATGTGTAAGACCCTTGAATATAGTCTGGGCCTAGTGATGCATTTCTATTTGGCAAAAATGAAGGCATGTCACTTCTGAGAGCAGGTTACAAAAGACTGTGGCTTCCATCTTGCTTGCTCTTGCTCAATCCATCCGGCCCTCTCCCGTATTTGCTTTGAGGAAAACCAGCGGCTGCCTTTTGAAATGTCCTATGGAGAGACACACGTGGCAACAACCAGGGAGAACCTGAGGCCTGCTAACAGTCACATGAGTAAACTTGGAAGCAGGCACTGTCCTGTCGTACCTTGAGATAACTGTAGCCCCAACTAATGCCTTAGGCAGAAGACCCAGCCATGTCACCATGGAAATAAGTGACAGTAAATGTTTATTGTTCTAAGCCACTAAGTTTTGGCACAATTTATTACTTAGCAATAGATAACTAATACATTTCCCTTCATATATCCTATGCTTTTGCCAAAATGTGTTGCTCAACATTCTCAATATAAACTGTTTTCCATTTTAACCATTCCTACTACTTGGAATGTTCTTCATACCTCCTCTTCCCTGCTATTACTATATTTAAATTCTATCTTTCCTTTGAGGCCCAGCTTAAATATCACAACTTGCACGAACTCTTCATTTGATGACTCCATTTGAAACTGACCTTATTCTACTTTCAACTTAGTGCTTTACACACATCTTTTTGTACCACTTCTTCTTGTGTGTTGTCTTTGTACTAGATTTTATGTTAGTATCTTTTCAGGATAGACTCTGACTGATCATACCTAGCCGAGTCACTTGTAAAAAGAAGGTACTTTTTGAGTATTTTCTTGGAAGTACTCAAATGGATAGATGAATTAAATACTTTCTTTTTCTTTATAATACTGGTCACCACCTGAAAATTATGCTAAACATATTTATTTATCTACTTGTTTATTGTTCGTCTTCCTCAATGGAATGTAAGCCCACAAGGGCAGGGATTTAATCTACTTTGATCACTGCTAGCTCCAGCACCTAGAACAGTGCCTGACAGTACATTTTTACTGAATGAATAAATGCAGGAGTCAATAGTTTTGAGTTTCTCTAGTACCTGTAGAAACTTATCAATTATGTCTAAACAGCATCTATTTTATCACTTACTGACTAAAGAAAAATTCTTGATTTCCTTATCAAAACTATTCCTCTTCTAATCTTTCCAATTTAGGTTAACACCAGGATTCATAAGGTTTGAGGCTCAAGCCTCAAACCAAGGAGCCATCTTAAGTTCCTCCTTTTCCTCAAATACCCAATCCAACAGCAAGTTTTGAGGTCTCTGCCTCCACCTATGTTCAGAATTCAGTTAGTTCTCACCATTTGAACTGCTCTAGTCTTAGTACGACTGTTACCTCTTTATTTTTTTTTCAGTTGGAGTCTTACTCAGTCGCCCAGACTGGAGTGCAGTGGCCACTCCCGGCCACCGCAGCCTCGACCTGCTGGGCTCCGGCGATCCTTCCACCCAGTCTTCCAAGTTGCTGGAACTACAGGTGCGCGCTACTAGGCCCGGCTAATTTTTGATTTATTGTAGAGATGAGGTCTCGCCAAGTTGCCCAGGCGGGTCTCGAACCCACAGGCTCCCAAAGTGCTGGGATTACAGGCTGAGCCACCAAGCCTGGCTGACTGTTACCTCTTTCCTGAATCATAGCCGAACTCATGTGTGGGCTTCTGTTCTTGGTGCTCACAGTCCATTCTCCACTCATTAGTCACCTAGTAGCTGTCTTTTTATCAGATCCAAGAAACATAGCAAATGTAGGGTTTGGTACTATCCTGCAGCTGCAGGCATCCACTGAGGATCTTGGAATGTATTGCTTGGGGATAAGGGGGGACTAACATATAAATATCTCTGTGTGTCTTCCTTCTCACAATTTAGACCTCATCTTAAGACATCATTGCCTCAAAAAAATTTTTCATAGGTAATTACAGAAAAATTGCCCCTTTCACTCAAGTTCTATTCCCCCATTGTCCTATTTTATTTTTTTACTGCATTTTTCTTAATATGAAAATATATTATTTATTTGCTTGTGATCTCACCCCCCATCGTCCCTCCTAAATCCCTTTCTGCAATGTTAACTCCAAGAGGAAGAGACTTTTGTTTCACTCATCACTAAATAGTTAGTGTCTAGAATAGTGTCTGGTACATAGAATTTAAGAAATGTTTGTTAAGTTAATACATTTAACTTTATTCCTCAGTGCCTAGGACAAAATAAACTCTGAATAAATGTTATACTAGCTTGATGGTGGAAAAGAACAGTTTTAGTTGTTGTTGTTGTTTTTTGTTTTTCTTCTCAGACGGTCTTCTGTAGGCCACAAGCTTGAGGATGAACTCCAAGGCTTACTTTCCAATGGCTTTTTTTCAGTAATTAAATGAACCTTTGCTATCTACACAGCCTGACTTCCTTATAACAGAACAGTGTTAGTCACAATTCAAGTATGAACACTGGCATTATGGGGAGGTGGTAAAATTACTTTTCCTTTTCCATCTCTCTTCAAACTACACCATTCCATTTATTCCAATGACTTCCACACTTTCTATTTTTTTAAATTGATGAATAAGAACTGTATATATTTATCATGTACAGCACAATGTTTTAAATACATATACCCGGTGAAATGGTTAAATTGAACTAATTAACATATGCATTACCTCACATACTTATATCTTGTGGTGAGAACACTTAACATCTACTCTTCATAATTTTAAAAATTAACTGTTATTAACTGTAGTCACTTTGTACAATAGATCATTTGAACTTATTCCTCCTTTCGAATGGAAGTTTTGTGTCTTTTGACCAACTTCTCCCCAAGTCCTCTCCCCTCCCCTAGCCCCCGGTAACCAGCATTCTATTGTCTACTTCTATGAGTTTGAGTACTTTAGATGCCACATATAAATGAGATCGTGTGTTATCTTTCTGTTCCTGACTTATTTCACTAGCATGATGTCCTCCAGGCTCATCCATGTTGTTTCATTCCATATTTTCTTAACATTAATCTTTCCATGTCCCTTAGCAAATTCTTCCCTGAATTGCTACTTTGTACATTTTATTATTGGGATTGTGTTTAAGAAGGTGCTCGATAAATGAAGTGTTGTATTTAATCTCGGTAAGACAGTTCCCAAACCTAAAGTAACAGTATTGACTCTGTGAACACTCTGCTGACTTTGGCATGTTTTCCTGGTGTTGAAGAATACTCTATTAGATACCAACTGCTGTGTAACAAATCATTCCAAAACTTACTGTCTGAAAGCAACAATCATTTATTATCTCTTAAAGTTTCTATGCATCAGGAATTAAAATACAGCTCAGTCGGGTGTTCTGGCTTGCAGTCTTTTATGAGGTTGCTGTCAGCTGTGGGGGGTGGCTATAGTCATCTGATGGCTTGACTGGGGCTGGAAGAGCAGCTTCCAAGGTCATTATCTTTTCACCATGACATCTTCAACATGCTGGGGATATCTCCCATCATGGTAACATGTCGGTTGCAGTGGTTTCAGGTGTCATAGAAAGGCAGGACCTCATCCACTGAAAAAGAAAGGAGTGTCAATTCTGTGAGTCAATTTATTATGAGATAACATTTCCTGGAAGAACTGTTGTTGATGTCTCAGATTCCATTGGCTAGGATTGGGTAACATAATTATGCCTAAAAAATACATTATATTGTAAATCCATATACTTGTAAGCATCGATATTTTGTAGACACATGCCTCATTTTTCAGCAAGAAGACAATTATGGTGCCCCAAGAATCTCAACTTTAAAAACATTTTTAGAAACATTTAGATGATTTTAAAGATACTTTAGTGTAAACATACTTAATTCTGTCAAGACCGAAGAACTTTTCAGGGACCTAGTATCATTAGTATTTTGTTTCTCTCATCTCTCCAAATAAAAGAGGGGGAAGGAATGGCTTGGCTAATGACCTTCTTATACTACCTGCAGGCCTTTTCACATGACTGTGGAATAGTCCATTTTGCTAGGTGTTGCATGTACTAATGAAGGTGAAAGAAAACAGTGTCAGAGAGATAACAGATTTATTGACAAAGGCTCTTTGACTGGGTAAACTGACACCGACTAATTAGCAATCAGTGTCTTGGAAAGTGAAATGTGAAAGCAAAATCACAGATGTTCGTTCTCCTATACACACTTACAGATTTTTCAGAACGCATCAAGGTTACAGCAAGAATCAGGAATTAAGCTAGAAAACAAGATGTGTATTTTCTTAGTAAAGAAAAGATTTACATATTTTAGTCAAATGTATACTATGCTTCGTTGTTTTAAAAATTAAAAATTTCAAACCCTTACAATTTTCCAAAATAAGATAATTATAAAAGACCTTTATTTTTACACTTGTTTGCGATCGTCTTCTAGTTAAAAGACAAACGACAGCGACTGAATGCGTTTTACCCAAAACACTCAGTAGGCCACAATGTACCTGCATTCCTAGTCTTTAATCAGTTTCCGGATCTTTCTTTGCCTAGGGCTAAGATACTGAAATAAGGATTTATTAAAATTAACATACCTGCAATTCTGGTTTCTTAGGTGGAAACCATTTAACACACGGGCTTGGTTCTGAGATGTTTGCTCACGTAAAACTCCCACTGTTTTGGCTGAAATCTTTGGCACTCTGTGACTGATTAGGACGCCTGCATCCGTTCCAAGTCACCTCTGTCTTGGGCCACCTGGCGCTAATGCCACTTTTCCACCCCTCTCCCCATTCAGAGACACCCACCCGTGACGACCGTTCACAACCAACCGGCTGCTGAAACAGTTAAGTGTTTGTTTTCTTGAGGCGAACCACGCGTACAACACACCCCTTTTGAGTGAAACAATTTCGTTGTGTAGCCCTTGGTCACCTCTGCGTGGATGAGGTCAACAGGCTCCTCAAAGTTGCTGTCTCAGGAATACATTGTGTCCGTGGTGAGAAA
Source organism: Carlito syrichta (assembly GCF_000164805.1). Classification (NCBI taxonomy): domain Eukaryota; kingdom Metazoa; phylum Chordata; class Mammalia; order Primates; family Tarsiidae; genus Carlito; species Carlito syrichta. The sequence continues at coordinate 193,319 of NW_007251400.1, read as the reverse complement.
ACTAAGTGGGGAATGTTATAGGATAGGGAAAATAGCTTGTTTATCTTCCTGGTGGTGAAGTGGGGGCGGCAAAATGCAATCGGGCGGTGGATGTGCTTTGTTTAAACGCCGAGGCAGGACACCACGTGGGAAGCCAGCCGCCCCCCGCGCGAGCCTCTTCTCCCTTTGTCCTCCATTCCACCCAGGAGGCTGGGAGGACCCGTCCGATGCGGGTCGAGGTGGCGGGGCTGGGGGGCCCGCGGCGCCCCAGAGGCGAAGGCGGAGGCGCCAGGACGCCGCTCGTCGCCACGCGGATGCCAGCCGGCCACACGGAGGTCGCGGGCAAGGCCGCGCTGCGGCTC
>NW_007251400.1:189217-192401 GCF_000164805.1 Carlito syrichta | reverse complement strand
CGAGTGGATTGCCTGAGCCCGCGGGTTCGAGACCAGCCCGGGCAACTTGGCAAGACCTCACCTCTACAATAAATAAAAAATTAGCCGGGCGTGGTAGCGCGCGCCTGTAGTTCTGGCTTCTTGGAAGGCTGAGGCGGAAGGATCACCGGAGCCCAGCAGGGCGACGCTGGGGTGGCCCTGAGCGTGCCACTGCACTCCAGTCTGGGCGACACAGTGAGACTCCAACTCAAAAAAAAAAAAAAGGAAGAAGAAGAGGAGGGAAGTGATGGGGGAGAGGGGAGGGGACACAGCACGGGGGAAAGGTACCGGGGTGCAGGCGGGTACCTAGGTCCCGCCGCACGGTGTGGGGGGCGGGAACCCCCCAACGCCGCCTCCCGTCTCGCCTGGGCTAGCTGGGAGGCTGCCAAGTGCGCGCTAGTCACGCTCGCTTGCGTCGTGGAAAACCTAGAGAGTCCAAAACGTCAGGGCTAATCCCGGGGTGCTTTGAGGAAAGCCGCACCGGGTCCTCGAGGCCCCGCAGAGCCACCGCGTACGCGTCGACCGCAAGGGGAGGTCCGGGAGAGAACAGTGTGGGAAACGATCACGCCCTGCTGGCATCTGTCCTTTCTTGTGTACGTGGCTCCTGACGTGGAGGACTGTCGCCTTGGAAAGCGTGCACGGGGAGAAGGAAGAAGGGTGCAGCCTTGCCCCATTACCTGTGCCCTGGAAGTCCCAAAGGCACCAAGAGGTGTCAGATGCAGCCCCCAGACCCAGGAGGAAGTGCTTGAGGCTTGGATGCCTGTGGGATTTGGCGTGCAGCTGGTTCCAGATGGTTCACCGTTAAGATTTTTGGAAATCAGCATACCAAAGATTTCCTCTTATCCTTCCGCTGTGTTGAGTAGACATTACACAGACACCCCGCCCATGACTCTGCTCTTGTAAGGAAACATTTATTACAGAAATACTGCAACTGTTTCATCTCTCGTGTCCTTTTAGGTTCTTTCTAGTAATTGTGAACTTTTCCTCTCAAGTCATTCCATCAAAGTCTTGGAAGCAAATGAAAAAGAAAAAAAAAAAAGGCTAGCCTGAAATAGAAAGTTAAGATCTTTGTTTACCAACTGCCTTTCCTGGGAAGACAGCATGTGGGGTTTGCTCTGTTCAGGTTTCCTGACAGCCTCGCCTGGGGTCTTCTCTCTCCCTCTCTCCCTCTCTCCCTCTCCTCTCCTCTCTCTTTTCTCTCTCTTCTGTCTCTATCTCCCCCACCTTGAGGCAAAATACAGAATGAAGAAAGCTGCCCAAGTTGCCACATTTGTTTTAACTCCTCTGGCCATAACTGAATATGGCTTTTTCTTAAGTTTCTGCAGTTAGAATTATTGGAAATAACAAGACTAGTTAATACTCATATAAGGCTTAGAGTAGGCACTGTTTTAATTCACATCATGTGCATATTTAATTCTCATCAACTCTGTGAGGTAGGGGCTCTTCTTATCCTATTATCCACCTTTTACAAAGGAGGAAACTGGCATGGAGAAGTTGGATGACTTGCCCAAGGTCATCCAGCCAATGGGTAAAGAAGCTGAAATGTGAACCCAGGCAGTCAGATAAGCCCCATGCTATGGTCACTATGCTGTAGGAATTCCTTTTCAATAAATTTAATCATACTGAAATAGTCAACTTACATTTTGGTGGGGTTTTTCCTTCCTTTTACCTATTTGGCCTTCCTGAAGTTAATTTTGGAGAAATGTTTAAATTCAGTTTGGACCTGGGCTCGGTGGCTCAGCCTGTAATCCCGCGCCTTGGGAGGCTGAGATGAGTGGATTGCCTGAGCCTGCAGGTTTGAGACACGCCTGGGCAACTTGCTGAGACCTCATCTCTACAATAAATCAAAAAATTAGCCGGGCGTGGTAGCGCGCACCGTAGTTCCAGCTACTTGGAAGGCTGGGGCGGAAGGGTCGCCGGAGCCCAGCAGGTCGAGGCTGCGGTGGCCAGGAGCGGCCACTGTACTCCAGTCTGGGTGACAGAGTGAGACTCCAACTCAAAAAATAAATAAATAAATAAATAAATAAATAAATTTAGTTTGGGTAGACAACCACACACAATTTTAAAAAGGAACTCTCATGAAGAAATCATGCATTCCAGGAGGTATTACGTTTTTCTTACATGGAAGATTATTGAAAGATTTGACCTAGGAACTTATTTTTCTCAAAATAAATGTTTGCCTCGATGCCCCTTGAGCCCCTAGCACATGGTAAGCCCTCCAGGAAAATGGTGATGAGGCTCTTTAATTGTCAGTGTTCAATAAATATGTATTGATTGAAATGCACTCAAGGATTGAAAGGGTCGACATAATGACAAATGAAAAGGAAATTTCCAAAAGAAACCTAAATATTAAGTAAAGTCAACAGCAAAATACTCCTTTTTTTTTCTTTCTGGAATCTTCCTTTCTGCACTTGAAACCTTCCAGACCAGCTAGACTGGGTTAGAAGTCTCTTCTGTGTGTTTGTGTGGGACTCAGGGTCTACTGCTGTGGTGGTACTGACCACGCTGTATTTTCATGGCTTGGTCACCTGGCTGTGCTTCCCAGAAGAATAAGTGTCCTGAAGGGCAGATGTTCTGTTCCCCTCAACAGGGTTTCCCCAGGGCTCACCACAGTTGTATGTCTCGCAGTTATGGGAGACAGGGAGCTAAGCAATACTTGTTAAAAGAATAAGTTTACACAATTGGCTTTATCTGGTTAGGATGTACTGAATTGGGATTTAATGGAAACCATGAGATCAGGGTACGCATCAGGATCATGGTAGCTATTCAGTCTTGGCCCGTGCTCACCAACTCCCCCCTACTTCTCTCTTTTCTCACAGTTCTTTGTATATATACACCTCTTTACCACCAGATATAAAATGTCTCAGGTTAGGGATACAGTGTATATTGTATTTGAGTCGGTATAGATTGCACTGTTCCACATGTTATTTTTTACTTAACAGTTTTAAAAAATTGTTTATTAAGAGCAAAAACCAGCCGGGCTCGGTGGCTCAGGCTGTAATCCCACGCCTTTGGGAGGCTGAGGTGAGTGGATTGCCTGAGCCCGCGGGTTCGACACCCACCTGGGCAGCGAGACCTCATCTCTACAATAAATAAAAAAAAAAAAATCAGCCAGGCGTGGTAGGGCATGCCTGTAATTCCGGCTACTCGGAAGGATGAGGTGGAA